>NW_024082156.1:282420-308858 GCF_003009895.1 Hyaena hyaena | reverse complement strand
TCTATAATAACTTTACCCTGAAAAATTACCTGAACTCATGTTGCCAATTGCCCAAATGGTAAAAAGGAAAAATAAAAATAACAATAAGATTTCAATAATGTCTTTTTACTTGAATTCTAAATTTTTAAAATGTTGTTTAAATTTATTTTTGAGACAGAGAGACAGAATGAGCAGGGGATGGTTACAGAGAGAGGGAGACACAGAATCCAAAGACAGGCTCCAGACTTTGAGCTAGCTATCAGCACACAGCCCGATGCGGGACTCGAACCCATGAACTGTGAGATCATGACCTGAGCCGAAGTTGGCTGTTTAAACGATTGAGCCACCCAGGTGCCCCATTTACTTGAATGCTAGCAGTGTACTTTGTGGTGAACCCTTCAAGATATTCTAACTGCAATATGCAATTCTGGGTAATTCTATGAATTGACCTACTCTTTTGTTTTATGTGAACCAATTAAATGTTGGAAGATACCTCCTGAAAATAAGTATATAAAAGAGGTGCGGCCCCTGCCCTCTCAGAGCTTACATTCGAGTGCAAAGATGGAAATCAAACAAATCATACCAAAATAAATATATAACTTCAGATTGTGAAAAACTCTTTGAAGGAACAGTCCAGGAAGAGAGAATGGCAGAGTGACCTAATTTAAGCCGTGAAGGATTGCGTTAAGTAAGCTCTCTGAGGAAGAGACATTTAAACTGAGATGTAAAAAGCAGTAAGTAATACCCCCACCTAAGAGTGTGGAGGGTTAAGGGTATTTCGGACAGAAGACAGCAGGTAGGAAGTCCTTGGAGCCAAAGAGAGTACTGTAGAGCACATTTCTGGGAATAAGTTCTAGGGGCGCCTGGTGACTCAGTTGGTTAAGCTTCTGACTTCAGCTCAGGTCATAATTTCACGGTTCATGAGTTTGAGCCCCATGCTGGGCTCTGTGCTGACAGCCAGGTCAGAGCCTGAAGCCTGTCTTTGGATTCTGTGTCTCCCTCTCTCTCTGACCCTCCCCTGCTAACACACTCTCTCTCAGAAATAAATAATACATTTTAAAAATTAAAAAAAAGAAAAAAAGAGAAACAAAAAAAAGTTCTATAGGTTGGAAATCAGGGAGCATGATTGGTAAGAAAAAGATTTAGAAGAATCAAAGCCAATCAAGTGAAAGAAATCAGGACCTTTTCGGTCATGAGAAAGATGTCTGCTTTTACCTAAGTGTTATAAACAAGTACTGTTTTTTTTTTTAAACAGCCTTATTGAAGTATTACTGACCTACAATCCAGTTTATCCACTGTAAGCTTATAGTTTGATGAGTTTTAATAAATTTAGGCAGTTGCAAGCATCATTACAATCACCCAAAAAGTTTATTTATGCTTATTTTATACCTATTTATTCCCACCCCAGACCAAGGCAACCACTAATCTGATGTCTGTTTCCACAGGTTTGACATTTTATCCCCTAGAAAAAAGTTTTCCCAGAAATTTCATATAAATAGACTCATACACTACGTAGGCTTTTTTTATCTGGCTTGTTTCATTGAACATAACATTTTTAGGTTCATCGATGTCATTGTGGATTTTCATAGTTTGTTCTTTTTTATTTCTTAGTAGTATTGCAAAGTGTTTGTATGACATGTTTATCCATTGACCAGCCTGTGGACATTTGGATTGTTCCCACGGGGTGTCTATTATGAATAAGGTCGAGATGAATATTCATCTACCAGTCTGTATAGACATATGTTTTATTTCTGTTGGGGAGATTCTTAGAAATGGAATTGTTAGGTTCTATGGTAAGTTCTGATCTAACTTTCAAAGAAGCTGCCAAACGGTCTTCCCAAGTGGCTGTTCGATTTCACATTCTGACCAGAAATACATGAGGCTTGCAATTTCTCTACATCCTCATCAACACTTGTTATCTGACTGTTTCTCTTAGTCATTCTCTTTTTTTATTTTTTAATTTAATTAATTAATTTATTTATTTATTTTTTACAAATAGTTTATTTTCAAGTTGGTTTCCATATAAAACCCAGTGCTCATCCCCACAAGTGCCGTCCTCCATGCCCATCTCCCCCTTCTCCCCCAAACCCATGAGTCCTCAGTTTGTTCTCCCTTTCCCCCACCATTTCCCCCTTCTTCTTCCCCCTGTCCTTCGTTAAGTTCCTCCTAATCCAACAATACGTGCAAACATGATATTTGTCCTTCTCTGCCTGACTTATTTCGCTCAGCATAACACCCTCAAGGTCCATCCATGTTGCTACACGTGGCCAGATTTCATTCTTTCTCATTGCCATGTAGTATTCCATCATCTTGATGATGATAATGGTTCTATGATGTGGTGATAAACCACATCATCTTGATCCATTCGTCCGTTGATGGACACTTAGGCTCTTTCCATGTTTTGGCTATTGTTGAGAGTGCTGCTATGAACATTGGGGTACAAGTGCACCTATGCATCAGCATATCTGTATCCCTTGGGTAAATTCCTAGCAGTGCTATTGCTGGGTCCTAGGGGAGTTCTAGTGTTAATTTTTTGAGGAACCTCCACACTGTTTTCCAGAGGGGCTGTACCAGTTTACATTCCCACCAACAGTGTAGGAGGGTGCCCGTTTCTCCACATCCTTGTCAGCATCTAGAGTCCTCTGATTTGCTCACTTTAGCCACTCTGACCGGTGTGAGGTGTTTATTGTAGTTCCCTGATGAGGAGGGATGCTGAGCATCGTTTCGTGTGTCTCTTGGCCATCTGGATGTCCTCTTTGGAGAAGTATGTGTTCATATCTTCTGCCCATTTCTTCACTGGATTGTTTGTCTGACTGGCGTGAGGTGGTATCTCAGTGTGGTTTTGATTTGTATTTCCTTGACGAGGAGTGATTCTGAGCATCGTTCCATGTGTCTGTTGGCCATCTGGATGTCTTCTTTGGAGAAGTGTCTGTTCATATCTCCTGCCCATTTCTTCACTGGGTTGTTTGTTTTTCGGGTGTGGAGTCTGGTGAGTTCCTTATAGATTCTGGATATTAACCCTTTATCTGATGTGTCATTTGCAACTATCTTTCCTTTTCCCATTCTGTCGGTTGCCTATTAGTTTTGTGGATTGTTTCCTTTGCCGTGCAGAAGCTTTTCATCTTGATGAGGTCCTAATAGCTTATTTTTGCTCTTGATTCCCTTGCTTTTGAGGATGTGTCAAGTAAGAAGTTGCTGCGGTGGAGGTCAAGGAGCTTGTTTCCTGCTTTCTCTTCTAGGGTTTTGATGGTGTCCTGTCTCACATTCAGGTCCTTTCTCCATTTTGAGTTTATTTTTGTGTATGGTGTAAGAAAATAATGTAGTCATTCTAATGGCTGTGGAGTAGTATCTCTTTGTGATTTTAATTTGATTTCTTTAATGAATAATGGTGTCAAATATCTTTTCTGTGCTCATTTCCCTGTGTATAAATGGTTTAGTGAAGTATTCACTAAAATCTTTTGTCTTTTTTAATTTATTTTTCTTAATTTCTTTATTTTTAAATAATTTATTGTCAAGTTGGTTTCCATATAACACACAGTGCTCATCCCCACAAGTGCCCTCTTCCATACCCATCACCCCACTTTCCTCTCCCGCACCCCATCAGCCTTGTTTGTTCTAAGCATTCAAGAGTCTCATGGTTTGCCTCCCTCCCTCTCCTCCACTATTTTTCCCCTTCTTCTCCCCCACAGTCCCCCGTTAAGTTCCTCTAATCCTCCTATACGTGCAAGCATATGGTATCTGTCCTTCTCTGCCTGACTTATTTCCCTCCGCATAACACCCTCAAGCTCCATCCATGTTGCTACACATGGCCAGATTTCATTCTTTCTCATTGCCATGTAGTATTCCATTGTACAGATAAACCGCATTTTGATCTATTCATCAGTTGATGGACACTTATTTTGCCTGTTTTTTAAATGGGATTGTTTGAGGCCATGTGAGCGGCTCAGTCAGTTAAGTATCTGGCTCTTGATCTAAACTCAGGTCTTGATCTCAGGGTCATGAGTTCAAACCCTCATTTTGGGTTCTGCACCAGGCATGAAGCCTACTAATGAAACAAAAACAAACAAAGAAACAAAATTAAATGAGATTGTTTGTGTATTACTGAGTTGTAAGAGTTCTTTGAGTATTTTGAATATTAGTTTTTTAAATCAATTATGTGGTTGTAAATATATTCTCCTACTCTGTGGCTCATCTCTTCATTTTTTTACTATATAGGAATATGAATAAATGGAGGACAACAGTATGCAAGTTATGAAGCTATTGCTCTAATACAAGCAAAAGATGTTACTCTCAATGGGGGCAGTGAATGTGGAGAACTGACTATTTCAGATACATTTTGAAGATAGATCCATTGGACTTGCTGATATGTTGGATATTTGATATGAAGGAATATCAAAAATACTCGTGATTTTTTGTCATACAAATAGATTGGATTGGGGCACAGTTTTCTGATATAGGAGAGATGGAATGCTAGTCCAATTTAAGAATGGAAACATCATGAATTCAATGTAAATAAGATGAAAGGTGTGGTTTTGAGATGTTTGTGAGATATCCTAATGGAGCTATCCAGTGAGGAATTACAATTGGAAAATGGGGGAGTGTCTGGATGGCTCAGTCAGTTGAGCATCTGACTCTTGATTTCAGCTCAGGTCATGATCCTAGGGTTGCGGGATCGATCTGAACATGGAACCTGCTTAGGATACTCTCTCTTGTCCTTCTCTCTATGCCCCTCTCCCATTTGTGCACACAAATGCACATGATCTTTCAAAATAAAAAAATAAAGGCAATGAATAATAATGAATGATATGAATAATTTTACAGGGTAGATTCTTAGCAATTGAATTGTTGATCCAATAGGTAAAATAATAGTTAATACTGTTAAAAACCAAAATTCGACCGAGTTAAATTATAAATATCTTATTGGCTTTATCAATGATTGGTGAATCAAGCAGTATCCAATCTAACAGAAAGGATCTCAGAGGAGTTATACAAAATGAAGGACCTTTATAAGCAGAAGGAAACAGGAAAAGGGGAGTTAAATTAGACAGAAAACCTGGTCAGTTATTGCAAGGTCATTTTCTTTTAGAGAATTAGCAGGAGTCTATCAGACAGATTACCGAACTCATCCCGATCAAATGATTTTGGGCTGACTGGTTTAAGATTTTACTTCTGGGAGAGCTGAAATTGTGATTAATATAAGTCTCAGATTAGTGACAGGCTTAGCATACGTGATTCCGTTTGTGTCCTGTTGTCTTGTTTTTAACACTACTGAATACTGTTCAGTGTCCTTTCCTTCACACCTCTGTCGAATACTATCAATCTTTTTAAAAATATTATAAGGAAAATAAGCATCAAAATGGTGCTGGAAGGTGGCGGGAGGGGAACATGTGGAAAAACTTACATCCCCAAGCACGCTGTCCAAACATGATTTCCTGCAGTGGAGGAGAGTGATTTTTTCCCCCTTATCTGACCTCCTTAGATTCAAAGAAACCTGCTCCCAGCAGGGCTTGAACTAGGGAGTGCCATTTTCCAATCTGTTCTCTTCCTGGGAATTTGGGTCACATTGTAGCCTTCCCAGCCTTCCAAGATATAGAAGATAGTGTAGAGAAGGGTAGAATGTTGCAGCCATATGTTCCGCTGTGATGGCCAGTTCAGTCCCAGCCCTTAGTATTTGTTCATGCCAAAGAGATAAACTCCAGGGAATTAGGATAACTTGGGCAATGGAATACTGAGCAATGAGGCCGTGTTGGTTAGCATCATCATACCTGGTAGAAGGTGGCCAGGAGGTAGCTGGCATTCAGGGCACCTCCTATATCTCCCCCTGGACTCACAGTAAAGTTGGAGAGATGCAAATAAATTTGCAGGACGAGGAAAATTAGAGCCTGAATTCACCTTCCTCCAGTGTGTCGGTAGCCAAGACTTTATGTCGGTAGCCAAGACTTTTCCATGGCCAGGAGTTTCAAGGGTGCCTTTTTACCTTATGTGAGAAAACATACATCTCCTACCAGCTTGAGGCATGGCGCTCACTTCTACCAGTAAATATCTTTTTTTCAATTGACCCCTCGTAAAATTTATATCTCCTGAGTTTTAATTTATAAATAAATGTGAAAAGCCAAATTTTATTTTGATCACACATCTACTTGATTCTTGGTTGAGCAACTGTGGTATTATGAATTATAAGAAATATTTGTATTTGGTAATTCATCTGAATGAATATATATCTAAATACATTTTTTTCATATATATTTGGTCTTTGTCCACAGTTCCTGGCCCACAGCTCCCAAAACCATTGGAATTTCCTGAGCAGTAAGAGTAGTGGGAACATCTTTTGTCATATTATTTGGTCTTCTGTACTCAGCTGCTATCGCCATAAAAGTGAAATGGGGGCCTTGTTATTTACAAGTTTTTTTTTCCCACCACAACTAGGTTTCTGTTAATGAAGTGAATTTTGGAAAGTACCTAAGGTTGGGAGTTGCGAGGGGACCCTACTTGAATAGAGGGTTGGAACTTTTAGTTCCACTCTGACCTCCAGAGAAGGGAGAAGGATAGAGGTTGAATTGATCATGCCCATACATGAAGCCTCTATAAAAACCCAAAGGAAAGGGTTTGGAAAGCTTCCAGGTTGGTGAACACATGGAGATTTGGGAAGACTGGTATGCTCTGGTAGGGTGTTCCAGGCCCTTCCTACATGCCTTGCCCTATGAATCTCTTCCCTCTGGCTATTTCTGAGTTACATCATTTTATAATAAACCAGTGATCTGGTAAGTAAAATGTGTCTCTGAGTTCTGTGAGCCACTCTAGCAAATTAATGAAACCCAAGGAGGGGGCGTGGAAGCTGCTGATTTACAACCAACAGATCAAAAGTGCTGTCAACAACCTGGGATTTGACTGGCATCTGAAGTTGGTTGAGGGGGACAGTCTTGCAGATGGAGCCCTCGACCTGTGTGATTGGATGCTGGCTCCTGGTAGAAACTGTCAGCGTTGAATTGAACTGGAGGATACCCAGCTGGTGTCAGAGAATTGCTGACTGTGGTGGTGTGGGAAAACCCTCTCTCCACACCCACTGGAATGGGATGCAGACCGTTTAGCAACCTTTAAAGTAAATGGGCCATTTGTATTTTTTCCTTTGTGGTTCCACAATTACTACTGTTTGGGTTGCTTTTAAATTAATGATTATAAGAGCTCTTTTGTTGGATAAATATTAACCCTCTGCCTATTATATCTGTTGCACAGATTTTCTCCCTCTCTTCCTCTTATCTTTTATTTTATGTTCACTTTCATCATGAAATCACTCTTTATTTTACAGAAGTATTTCTGCTTACCTGTTTCTTTGTGGTTCATAAGTTTGGTGTCTTGCCTGTGTTTCCCCTCACAAAAATGAAGAAATCTTTGTTTTATTTCAACACCTTATAATATAGTTTCTTTGGCTTAGGCCTCTAAACAATCTGGAATTTATTTCATGGCATGCTGTAAGAAATTAATAAACGTCTTTCTTTTTCTAAATAATAACTGATTTTCTCAATAGCATTTATTAAACACTCCATCATTCTTCTTTGTTTTGAAATGCCACTTTTAATATGCTAACTTCCCATAAATCCACACACAAGTGTTACTGGATCCTCTAAAGCTGATCTAAGTCATTCTTTTTTACAGTAAGAGATTACAGTAATTCCTGATAATAAAATCATGGTATCAGCAGATAGAAATGCTTATCTACTAAGTGTGGGGCCATCCACCCAGCTCAAAGAGAGATGATGTAAAGCCATTATAGAAAAGCTGCTTTAAAAGGAAGGTGTAGACTTCATCATATTACATTTTACTTCCAACTGAATTAAATTTATCTATTGACCCAGATTTTCATGATGCTATTAAAGTACAAGTTCTACATTAGCTTCAGTAGCTCTGGGGATTCTATGAAGCCAAATGGCTAAGTTCAGAATAGATTCCTGACCACAAAGTCAAAGGCCAAAGAAAGATCAATAAAAATTGCAAATCAATGTATGCTTAGAAAAGAAATTTCAGTGCAGAATGATGGATTAGATGGTGGTCAATAATGGGAAGACCGGTACCTAATTCTCCCCGGCTTGTCCTGTAAACCATTTACCCGAGACCCCAATTTTGAATGTGGCCAAGAGAAGACTTACTGGCCAGTGGTTTAGATTTTACAACTAGTGAATTAAAGGTCTATAATCTGGGGAATGGAGAATTGACCTTTCAAAAATGGAATAGACCAAACTTTAAGTCCAACCAGATGGGACTATTTTAATGGGGTTAAAATACAAACAAGTTCTGCAAATTAAAGCCACGTTTCCACAAGTCTTGAATATCCTAGAGGCAGAAGATTTCCACTAGACACTTTTTTTATTGGGGCCATGCTGTGTGAGGATGTTCGCAGTCAGAAAAAGGTGTATTTGGTTTTCTTCTATTGTTCTATTCCTAAGAAGATAAGAATGAGGATTTTGAGTTGAATCAATTTTTCCAATGTTTTTATTCAAAAGCTGAGCGATTTACTAAATCCCTTCTTCTCAAATTCGCTCCTGTAAGTATCAATCTTTTACAGATGAGGAAATTGAGGCTCAAAGAAGTTAAGTAACATAAAATTAGTGTAATGCATGCCATGCATGATTGAAATCGAGGTCCAGCTGATGATTCCAGAGCTCATGCTCTTAACCATCATACCACAGCAGCTCCAAGTAGGGAATGGCTGGAAGGGCTGGAGTAAGGGATGCTCACTAGGTAGGCTGTCATCCTAGTGTGGCAAAGAAACTATTAAAAATGGATTTTAGAAGCACCTCCTTGGCTCAGTTCGTGGAGCATGCAATTCTTGATCTCAGGGTTGTGAGTTCAAGTCCTACACTAAGCACAGAGTTTACTTAAACATAAAATCTTTTTGAAAAGATGGATTTTCTCTAAATTCCCCTAGAAAGAAATAAGAGGAAGCAGTGTTTGTTTTCAATAAACCCAGGTAAATGAATCATCCTACAGCTGTAGTGCTTAATTAATAAGGTGCAAACAGAAGAGGAGGCAACCCATAGAAGGCTCTAAAATACAGAGAACAAACTGAGGGTTGATGGGGTTGGAGAGTTCGGGTGGATGGGGAAAATGGGTGATGGGCATTGAGGAGGGCACTTGTTGGGATGAGTACCGGGTGTTATTATGTAAGTGATGAATCATGGGAATCTACTACCGAAGACAAGACTACATTGTATGTTAACTAAATTGACAACAAACTAAAAAATGTTTAAAAAGAATTGATACTTTTTAAAAAAGAAGTTAATACTTAGTAATTTAAATAAATTTTAATTTGTTTCTTTATGCTTCTACAACAAAGCAGACTCACTAGACCAGCCTAAGTTGTCAATGATCTCATCAAAATTAATATCTATTATTTAATGTTGGCACAGACCATATTAAATTCATTTTAAACATGTTTTCTTAATGTTTTTAATGTTATTAAAACTTTGGTTTTATGATCATACAAGCAGCAATTGTGATCAATAATAGGCTTTAAACAAATGTGCTGAATAGACTAGGTAAGGTTATGTGGGCCAGAGTAGGGTACAGAGAATATACCCAGTGTATCTGATAAAAACTTAAAGTCCTAAGAGGTGGAAAAAGAAGCACTTTGCTGAATGGGACAATTTTTAAAAGAATGAAATCCAGGACTGTCTTATTGTTAACTTGCAGATAAAAATGCTAAGAGGGTGGCGGACATAAAACAAAAGGCCAAGGTAGGTCGGCTTCCGTAACGTGGTGGGACCAGTTGTCCTGATTCCAAGTCAGGCTTAGTTCTCAAGCTTGTTAGGCAAATCCCACTGTGCAAAGATAAACCCCACTACCACCAGGAAAATGTCCCCTTTCCCTGAAGAATAGCACAAATTTGTCCAAGAAGAAGAGGTTTAGAACCACACTTCTAAACTGAGAGTAGTTGTGGGGTGCCTGGGTGGCTCAGTCGGTTAAGTGGCTGATTTCAAATCCAGTAATGATCTCACGGCATGTGAGTTTGGGCCCCATGTCAGACAGCTCAGAGCCTGGAGCCTGCTTTGGATACTGTGTCTCCCTCTCTCTCTGCCCCTCCCCTGCTTGTGCTCTCTCTCTCTCTCTCTCTCTCTCTCAAAAATAAATAATCATTAAAAAAATTTTTGTTAAAAGACATTCTCGTTGGGGCACCTGACTGGTTCAGTGAGTAGAGCATCTGACTCTCGATCTCGAGGTGGAGAGTTCCATTGCCACATTGAGTGTAGAGATTACCTAAAAAAAAAAAAAAAAAAAAAAAAGACATGTTCCTCTCCTCCCAGGTTCCAAGTATAATTTACATTAATACTTGGACATTCTGATCTCTTTTTTAGAATCTCTATTTTTTTTTTTTTTTTACCATCCAGACTGTTCAGAATTTAAATACATTTAAGTGGGTCCTTAGCCATGTTGGTTGGTCTTTTATATTTAGCTGCATTTAATTATATATGAGAAATAATGGTATAGAAGTCTCATTAAAAATGAATTTTTAGAGAAAGATAAATATCATATGCTTTCACTCACATGTGGTATTTAAGAAACAAAACAGATAAACATAGGATATGGGAAGGGAAAATAAGATAAAAACAGACAGGGAGACCAGAAGAGGTCTTAATTACAGAGAACAAACTGAGGGTTACTGATGGGGTGCTGGGTAGGGGGGGATGGGCTAAATGGATGATGGGCATTAAGAAGGACACTTGTTGGGATGAGCACTGGGTTTTATGTGCAAGTGATAAATCTCTAAACTCTACTCCTGAAACTATTATTACACCATATGTTAATTAACATGGATTTAAATCAAATTAAATAAATAAATATAATAAGGAAAATCACATTTTCCTCTTAAAAATAAAAATAAAATAATAAAATAATTATTTCTCAAAAATTTTTTAATTTAAAGGCAATTTGCCTAATATATTTAGAAATAAGTACCCCTAGAATAATACTGTATATTTCCATAAGTTTGTTTTGTAAATATATGTGTAAATGCCTAAAGATCCAAAGGTTACATGCAAAGTAAAAACAGTAATTATGTAGAAGGAACCACCTTGGGAGTCAAAGATGACCATAGCTTATCATGTATACTATATATACTTTAAAATAAAAACATAATTTTAGGGAAAGAAAGTTTCAAGCATGTTCAGAGCATGAGTTTTCGAACTCTTAAAAATATGTGGCTACAAATACAGAAGCTCAACAGAAAGATACTAAAGTTGGAAAGTTATGTGCTATATATACCATGATGACAGGATGACCAATCATAGTGGTTTGTCCAAGAAGGTGGTCACTCTGCATGTTGGGGCCACTAGTAAAAAACTGTGTTTTAGCCGAAACTTGACAGAAAAACTGCTGACGTATGCAGTAAAGTTTTGGGGGTTTCAGGTGTTCATATAATGCAGTACAGTCAACCTATTTAGCATCCATTCATTGGGTGCCTGGGTGGTTCAGTAAGTCAAGTGTCCAACATTAGCTCAGGTCATAATCACAATTCGTGAGTTCATGACTGTACCTTAGCATACTAAAAGAAGACAGATGAGTAAACAGGTAATTTGAACACAGTATTAAGTGAAATATAAGTAGACGTTGTGAGAGTACATGGTGGAACAATTAACCCAGCTTTACGAGGACCGGATAGCCTTCCTGAAGCACAGTACAAAGGCTAAAGTAAAACCTGTAAGTGATGGAGAGCATTGCATCATTATATGACTGGAAGCGTTTCTTTCTTAATAGTAGATGAGATAATGATGCCTCTTAATTTGGTGGCATTTCAGGTTCAATTAAACACAGTGTTTTTAAAAGGACTGATTTGATTGCTCTGTTGAGTGAAACCAACAAGGGCAGGTGGGAAGTAGGTTCATCACTAGCTAGAAACGGAGAGATGAGTTGGGATGTTGTTGCAGAAGAAAAATGATGGCAACTAGGATCAAAGTCATAGCATGGGCAGGGGAAGGATGGTCTGACTCTGGATATATTTTGAAGGTCATTGATGATGGACCCTAAGATGTGCAATATGGAAGTAAAAGAAGAATAAAAGTTGATTACAATATATTTGACTGAGATCATTGGAAAAATTAAATTGCCATGTCCTAAACAGTCATGTGCATGGCCTCAACTTTTGCCACTAACACAATGAACAACTTTAGACTCGTCACTGCTATTTCATGGCCTCAATCCTCTCATTTGTACAGGGAGAGATTCAAACTAGATCAGAGGTCATCAAACTATGTTTAGTATGTGTGCCTCTGCAAGCCACTCAGAAGAGAGAAGAAAAGGCAGGGAAATTAAATTGTCTTTACTTCTGGGGTGCCTGTGTGGCTCAGACAGTTAAATGTCCAAATCATGGTTCTGGTTCAGATCATGGGCTCACGGGTTCATTGTGGTTTCAAGCCATGCATCGGGCTTTGTGCTACTGATGAGACTACTTAGGATTTGCTCTCTCTGTGTCTTTCTGCCCCTCTCATGCACTCTCTCTCTCGCTCTCAAAATAAATTAACATAAAAATATTGTGCCTCAGAGGCTCAGTTGGTAAAGTGTCCGACTTTGGCTCAGGTCATGATCTCATGGTTCACAAGTTGGAGCCCCCCCGTCAGGCTTTGGAGCCTGCTTCAGATTCTGTATCTCCCTCTCTCTCTGCCCCTCCCCCACTCATGCCCTGTCTCTCAAAAATAAATAGAAACAATTTTTAAAGTTTTAAATAAATAAATGAATAAATAAATAACAAAAACAGACCCCACTCTTAAAATTAAAAAAAAAATTACTATCATTGATGTGTATTGAATGTTTTTATCTCTTCAAAATTTGTATGTTGACACTCTCTTCTCCAAAGTGATGCTATTTGGAGATGAAGCCTTGGAGATGGAGGCTATTAGGTCATTAGGTCACCAAAAACAGGACCATCTGCAAACCAGGAAGAGGATCCTTACTAGATCAGTGCCCAGCATTTTGGCTTCCCAGACTCCAGAGCTGTGAGAAATAAACGTTTAGTGCCTACACCACCCAGACTAAGGTAGTTTGTTAGGGTAGCCTGAGCTGACTGAAACCATGATTTTACCTAGATGACCCGTGAGACCCCTTCCATCCCAGCTGTAAAGTTCAAGCATCAAGTTCAAATTGGTGATTTACACAAGTGGCATCAGCCCAAATTTATCACATCACTGCAAAAGGTGAGCACAAAGATTGAGTGGCTTGTGTTGGGACCTGTTGCACCCTTATCAGGCATGGTCACACCCTGGTGTGCACTGGGTGAGAGAGAATCCAGTTTCGGGTGGGACTGCTCTGACAGAGTAGCGCTAGATTATTTTCAACAACATTTCCTTATTTCTTTCTCCCTGGAACAAAACTTGAAGTTTCAGCAACGAAATTTTCAAGTCTCAGATTTCAGTTCCTTTCTTTCCTGAATTGACCCTTCTGGCAATACCGGAAACTTTCTGAGTTATCAGAGTGACTCACCTCAGGTGAGTGAAAGCAAAATGAAACAGTAAATAATCATGATAATAAGGGCCAGGTTCATCTGGTATTTTAACACAATGTTTTATTTTAGCATGGATCATTCTTATTATGTGACTCAAGAACTTCTGATTCCTCTGCTTTGTTAATGCAGTTTTCCATAAAAGGAAATGGGGCACGCAAGCCTGAAAGACAACCACCCACATGGTTAAAGCAATACAGAGTTGGACAACATGAAATTCACCTTAAAATAACTTGCTCGGGGCAACTGGGTAGCTCAGCATCTGACTCCTGATCTCAACTCAGGTCTTGATATCAGGGTTGTGAGTTCAAGCCCTACGTTGGGTTTCATGCTGGGCATGAAGTCTACTTTAAAAAATTATAATAATAATAACTGACTTGAAAAAATACTCAGAAGTGGGATTGCTCAATCATATGGTAGTTTTATTTTAAATTTTTTTTTTAAAATAGTGAACAGGCTCCAGTTTCTTCCCAACCTTGTCAAGGCTTGTCTGTTCAGGTTTTTTGATAATGGCCTTCCTGAGAGGTGTGAGATGATACTTCATTGTGGGCATTATTTCATGTAGTTTTGATTTGAATTTCTTTGATGAGTAGTGATGTTGAGCACTTTTTTTTATGTTTTTTCATATTATGAAGGGCTACTTGCACCCTTATGTTCATTGCAGCACAATTTACAACAGCCAAACTAAAAACAGCTTAAGTGTTTTAAAATGTGGTGTACACATACAACAAAATACTATTCAGTCTTAACAGTATAGTAAAAGAATGAAATTCTACAATATGGGACAACATGAAAGAGTTTTGAGGACATTATGCTAAGCAAAATAAACCAGCCACAGGAATACAAATACTGCAGGATTTCATTTATTTGAGGTATCTCAAATAAACTCAAGGAAGCAAATAATAGAATTGTGGTTGCAGGCACCTGGAGGGTTCAGTCAGTTAAGCATCCAACTCTTGATTTCAGCTCAGTCCATCATCTCACGGTTCATGAGTTCAGCCCTGTATTAGGTTCTGTGCTGACAGTGTGGAGTCTGTTTGTCTCCCTCTCTCTGTCCCTTCTCTGTTCATGCTCTCTTGCTCTTTCTCAAAATAAATACACTTTTTAAAAAGTCACATGTTAATGTTAAATGATTTCACCATATATTTAAATATTTTAATAATATAGATTAAAAGATATTAATATATATGTCAAACTTGCTTGACATCGGTACATTCTTTACATAACATAGTGGTCAAGAGTATTTATTATCCATGGGTCTTGGGCAAGTTATTGAGACTCTGTATCTCCATTTCTTTACCTGTAAATGGGGCAATAAAAGCATCTACATCAGAAGGATGCAATGTGGATACAATAAGCCAAGTGCTTGGAAAAGTGAAAGACATGAGATACATGCGGATTCGCTTCTTTATTTTTTTAAATGTTTATTTATTTTTTTGACAAACAGAGACAGAGCACAAACATAGTAGGAGCAGAGAGAAAGGGAGACACAGAATCCCAAGCAGGCTCCAGGCTCTGAGCTGTCAGGCCAGAACCTGATGCAGAATCGAACCCACGAACTGTGAGAGCATGACCTGAGCTGAAGTAGGAAGCTTAACCAACTGAGCCACCCAGGCGCCCCCATATCCACTAGCTTTTATTGTTCATGCTACGTTTATCTTGAGGAGTCATCAATAAGATAGAGAAACTGTAAGAATAAGTGAGAGAATTCATTTTCAGAAATACCAAATGAAAGCTGTGTTGTCTTGGGATGCCTGGGTGTCTCAGTCTGTTAAGGTCTTAAGCGTCTCTGTGTCACCTCAGGGAATGTGCGTTTGTTCCAATTAGACTACTTTTGCCTTTGGTGGGGATAGGCAACCTCTGGTAAAGGCTATAAGCTCTGCAGTACTCAGCCAATGAGGAACCAAGGGAGGGACCTGTGTCTCCTCCACAGCTACATTGCCTGCTGTGACTTCCCTGGGTGTGCCTGTCCATCAGACACCCACTCTTGCAAAAACATTGATTAAAACCTCCCTTCATTGTGCTCGAGTCTCTGCATCCCTCCTTTGATTGGCTCAGCTGGCTTATTTTTCACAGATCTATCTCAACACAAAAAATCAGGGCTCCTGGGTGGCTCACTTGGTTAAGCATCCAACTTCAGCTCAGGTCATGATCTCTCAGTTCATGGGTTTGAGCCTCCCATCGAGTTCTGAGCTGATAGCTCAGAGTCTGGAGCCTGCTTTAGTTTATCTCTCTCTCTCCCTCAAAAAATAAATAAAATTTAAAAAATCTTTTCCCCATGCCTATGTTTTGTCCCCCCTCTTGTCTCCATTGAAGCAAGATGCTTCAGTGCACAAAAAGGGCCTTATGAAATCTACTGATAGGGGCGCCTGGGTGGCTCAGTCGGTTAAGCGTCTGACTTCGGCTCAGGTCATGATCTCACGGTTCGTGGGTTCGAACCCCACGTCGGGCTCTGTGCTGACAGCTGGCTCAGAGCCTGGAGCCTGTCTTTCGATTCTGTGACTCCTTCTCTCTCTGACCCTCCCCTGTTCACGCTGTCTCTCTCTCTCTCTCTCAAAAATAAATAAAACATTAAAAAAAAAAAGAAAAAAAAAAGAAAACTACTGATATAGGCTATTAACAAATGGCACATCTATACAAATGCATGGCTTACCATTGCATTGAGCCTTCTGCTAATGGCCATAGAGCAGGTGAATAGTAGAGGTAAAATTGGCTATGATTCCAGAATGGGACAAGTAAGGTGGTGAAGTGAGCAAGCAAAGAAGCATCCTGGGAAAGTTTGGAACTTGAACAAAGGGATGGTAGAAGGGAACAAATAATGAACCGTTCCTCCTCTCTCACCTTACCCCTGGATCATAGAGAACGAGAAAGGAGTTGGTTATAAGAAATCTTGAACTGCTTTTCTCTCAGCCTACCCAAGTGATGTTTTTTCAGAGTGATTATTTTTAAACATAAAAATTTGAAGCCCCCTGCTTAAAACCCTTCAATGCCTTCCCATTTCACACAGTGCCCTCAATCAATATTTTGGAGACACATCTTTTACCAAATTATCTATCTTGATTTGAGGTCTTTAATTTGATTAGAGAACAAACTATGTTGGTTTCTGAGTGTGAGACATGAAGGAAAGAAGGAAATAAGGATAAAATATGAAAGATCATTGTGACCAAGAGACTATGTTAGTCCTCACACAAACACTGAGAATCTACTAGGTCAAGAACATGCTAAGTGATGGGAGGGAATATAACGCCTTTGAATAAAATAAGCCCCCTGGCCCTGGAGCTCATAAAATAGTAGAGAAGACAATTTACACAAATATCTTAATATAGGGGCGCCTGGGTGGCTCAATCAGTTAAGCGTCTGACTTCGGCTCAGGTCACAATCTCACTTTCTGTGAGTTCAAGCCCCACATCTGACTCCGTGCTGAGACCCCAGGGCCTGGAGCCTGCTTCAGACTCTCTCTCTCTCTTTCTATCTCTCTCTCTCTGCTTACCCGCTGCTTACATTCTGTCTCTCTCTCTCAAAAATAAAATAAACAGGGGCCCCCGGGTGGCTTAGTCGGTTGGGCGTCCGACTTTCGCTCAGGTCATGATCTCGCGGTTCGTGGGTTCGAGCCCCGCGTCGGGCTCTGTGCTGACTGCCAGCTCGGAGCCTGGAGCCTGTTTCAGAGTCTGTCACTCCCTCTCTCTCTGACCCTCCCCTGCTCATGCTGTCTCTCCCTCTCCTAGAAATAAATTTAAAAAAACATTAAAAAAATAAAATAAAATAAACATTAAAAATATTTTTAATATTTTAATATAAACCAGGCCACAGGAAGTGCTATGATGACAGAGTGCACCATTGTAAGTGATTAGAAAGGAGAGTTCCAATTCATTCTCCATGCTGTCACCTAATGAGCTTTTTATTATTTTATTTTTCATTTCTTTTTTTAGGTAAGCTAATTAGGAAGCCTAATATGGGGTTGAAATGGTGACCTTGAGATCAAAAGTCACATGCTTCATGGACTGAGCCAGGCAGTGACCCCTTAAATGAACTTTTGAAAATGGTTATCTCAGGGGTGCCTGGGTGGCTCAGTTGGTTGAGTGTCTGACTCGACTTTGGCTCAGGTCATGAGCCCAGGATCGTGGGATCAAGCCCTATATCAGGCTCAATGTCAGGTGTGGAGCCTGCTTAAGATTCTCTCTCCCTCTGCCCCTCTCCCCCACTTGTGCTCGTTCTCTCTCTCTAAATTAAATTAAATTAAATTAAATTAAATTAAATTAAATTAAATTAAATTAAAAAGTTGTGATTTCATCATGTCATCCCCTGGCTTAAAAATCCTCAATGACACCAAAACCATCACAGAAAAGACCATATTCGGCTTGCAGGACACCTGACATCGGCAAATGCTTGTAGCCCATCAGCCTTATCACCCTCAAATCTTCACTTCCATACAGTCCCCTTCATCTAGGTCCCTTGGCCTGTGCACTTTTGTTTTGTTCCTGTCCCCCATTTCTTCTCCTTTCTCCGCTCCCAGCACCTCCACTCTGCCCACCTTGGGCCTAAATCCAGATCATCTCTTGAGTCTCAGTGAAGACCTCAGTCAGGAAGCTTTCCTTGACCTTCCCAAACAGGGTTATGCGCGCCTCTGTGCACTCCCATGCAACACTCCACAATACTCCACTGTGCTTGCTTACCACACTCTTACACTAAACTTTTCACAGACAGAAAGACAATGATCCTTTCCTAGTCATCTCTGTGTCCTATGTATCTTACATTGCCTGGAACCTAGTTATTCAATTTGTCAAATGGATGGGTGAGGAAATCCTTCCCTATTGAATTCTTCATTTACCAAGCTTCACCTGCATCAACTTAACATTTCTAAGAGATAAGGTACATAACTGACCATCAAAAGTCTTTACATGCTCAAGACTCAGAGTCTAGACCTCCTCTCTGGGCTTGAGACTTGGGGACCATGCAATGCAGAGTTGTGGGGAGCAACGCTAGAGCTGTTCACTCATGCTAGGCATCATGTTGTGGGCTAAGTTGGCCAGCAACCAAAATAGATTCCCCTAACACACTTATCCCCATATTGCTCTGCTGTTTCTTTTCCTCCCATACTCATAGGTTCTCTGCATCCGTGACTCATAGAACATTATCTCAATCCCTTAGTCATAATGAAGGCCTGGTTCTGGTCCAAGATGGCTGAAGTCTAGTTGTGGGGGTTAGCCATTTCCAGAACCCATGTACCTAAAGGTAGGTGGGCAAGTTTAAGCTCTTACTCATTCCCAATAGCACTTCTCTGTCCTTGAAGTATCATTATGCTTTTGAGAGTTATTCTATCTCTGACATCTACTTACTTTACATGTTCACATTCTCGGACTACTTGGTAAATGATCATCATCTTGGAACTCTTAAAGGTCCACATGGATAACTCTTCTTACATTATAGTTTTCTAGTTTTTTGATACCCGAGCGATCCCTATTTCCACTTCACTCAACTACCTATTTTCGTGATCAGACCTGGACTCCATTACCATCTGGAATTGTTCCACTGACTAAACTTGAAACTATTAACTCATCCTCTGATTGTGAACCCTTGCCTTGCAAGCGCCACTATTTCTGAATCCCACACTACAGTTTTCTACTTCTTGAACCTTTTGTTTCTCTCCATCAGCCTTTTTCTGACCTTTTTTCCCCTTCTGATACTCATGTGGTTGTTCATATGCACAGTTCTTTCATGAACACCATCTTCGCCAAGGCACACCTATCTTCACATTCTGGATAAAGACTATGATTATCTTCTCTGCTCCTACATTGGGACAGTAAGAAAAACTGGATAGAATGATAACATAGTAGGGGAGCCTGAGTGGCTCATTCAGTGAAGCAACCTACTCGACTCTTGATTTCGGCTCAGGGCATAATCTCATGGTTTGTGAGTTCAAGCCCCACATCTGGCTCTGTGCTGACAGCACAGAGCCTGCTTGGGATTCTGTCTCCCTCTCTCTCCACCCTTCCCGTGCTTGCTCTCTATCTCTCTCTCAAAATAAATAAAATAAATAAACTTTAAAAAAATTCTTGGGACTATGATAACACATTATCTATACAAAGCCACCAAAAGTGATTGATCTTCACTTCAGCTGTGCCTTTTTTTGGTTTCCTCTATTTCCCCTTAAGTATTTTAAATTTAACAAATTTTATCAATTCCACTCCTCCCTCACTTCTAGTAATTGACCTTTATCAAATTCTAACCAATTGGCTATCTACAATTTTATGTAGATTCACTCTAATTCTTACCTCCCTCCTTCCAGTTTCAGAGGATGAGATATCCTTCTCTCTTAACTGTGTTCCTTCTTGCCCCATGCACAACACTGTCCCTTCAATCAGCTACCCTTCTGCCATATTACTCACCTCTCCATCCTTGCTGGGGGAGAAGGGGGCATGGCAAACTTCTTCTGTAAAGGACCAGGTAGTAAATATTTTAGACTCTGCAGGCCATAGAGTCTCTGTGTGGTAGCATTACTCAAGGGCGTGGTAGCGTTAAGGCAGCCCTAGACAATACAAAATAAGCATGGTTGTGTCCCAATAAAACATTTTTTATGGACATTTTGAATTTCTTTTTTTTTAATTTTTTAATTTTTATTTATTTCTAGGAGAGAGAGAGAGACAGCGTGAGCAGGGAAGGGTCAGAGAGCGAGGGAGACACAGACTCTGAAATAGGCTCCAGGCTCTGAGCTGGCAGTCAGCACAGAGCCCGACGCGGGGCTCGAACCCACGAACCGCGAGACCATGACCTAAGCGAAAGTCGGACGCTTAACCGACTAAGCCACTCAGGCGCCCCTGAATTTCTTATTTTGCATACAATAAAATATTATTCTTTTTCAGATTTTTTTCCAACCATTTAAAAATATAAAACCCATTCTCAGGGCTCCTGGGTGGCTCAGTCGGTTAAGTGTCCATCTTCAGCTCAGGTTTGATCTCATGTTTCATGGGTTCAAGCCCGATGAAGGGCTATATGCTAATAGCTCAGAGCATGGAGTCTACTTCAAATTCTGGGTTTCCCTCTTTCTCTCTGCCCCTCCCCCACTCACATTCTGTGTGTGTGAAAAATAAAATAAATAAATAAATAAATAAAAATAAAAATATAAAACTCATTCTTAATTCACGAGTGAGGAAAAAAAAAAAGAAAAGACCACAATCAGTGGGCTATGTTTTGCCAGCCTTTGCCCTAGCGTTTAACACAGGTTCTCAGAAAATGGGCCTAACAGCATCAGCACCACGTGGGAACTTGTTAAAAACAAGTTTTCCTGCCCCACCCCAGACCTTCTAATTCAGAAACTTTGGGCATGCAGCCTTCAATCTGTGGTCTAACAAGCCTTCCAGATGATTTTTTTAAACGTCTTTTTTTTTTCAATTTATTTCTGAGAGAGAGAGACAGCGTGAGCAGGGGAGGGTCAGAGAGAGAGGGAGACACAGAATCCAAAGCAGACTCCAGGCTCTGAGCTTGCTGTCAGCACAGAGCCCGACGCGGGGCGCCTGGGTGGTTCAGTTCGTTGGGCGTCCGACTTCCTCTCAGGTCATGATCTCAGATGATTCTGATACTCAGGCTTGAGAAGTACTACCCTCCAAACAAAGCTCTCCTTGTTATAGAAACACATTCTCCTTTCAAAAAACAGAAGTGTACTTTCTCCAGCTCACTTTCTTTCCTTCTCTTTCTTTCAAAACTTCCAAGTGATCTGTCAGCCGTTGCTGTCTCCAATTTTCCTGCCACATATTTATAAAAGGAGAGTGAGAATGCCACGTGGAGTTGTAAGAAGTGAAAAGCCAAAAATTAAGTCCCCCATTAAGAGCAACCTTGGGCTGCACGTAGCCCCAGTCCCAGTCCCAAGAAAATCCTCAGACTGTTCAAGGCTAAAGCCATCTTCAGACTGCCTTCAGTTCAGCTAATCAAAAAGAAAAAAAAAAAAAACAAAAAACATTCCTATGGTCTGAGTCAAGGCTGGGAACTGCAGATACAAACTAGCCAATTTCTCACCGCTTGCCTGAACCCCACGTGGGCCCTTTGAACTCACCTCATAATTGGTCATTTTCAAAGCATTCTCAAAAGTCATGATTGGGTCCCACCAAAAGGAACGAACACCTCACAGATGCTGATTGGTCAAAGCTGTTACCAGGGGTGCTGGACAATTGTAAGTGGTGCTTATGTGATGATGCTACATGTACTGTAACACCCCCATCCCTTACTCCTTAAAAACCCTATTCGCTATTGTTCTTGGCTTCATCTTGCTGCCATGACACCGGTAGGCAGATGAGCCCCTGCTCGAGCTTGTAATAAAGACCCTTTTGTACTTGCATCGGTGTCGGCTCCTTGGAGGTCTCTGGAAACTTGCAAATTTGGCACAACATTTGGGGGCTCTCCGGGATTCCCCAAGACCCCCAGGACCCCCGAACCGGAGGGTCATCCAGCTGGTAGGAATCTCTTTCTGTTGTGTTTATCTGTGTAACTCTGGTCTCGAGACAAATCTGTATTAGGTGACCAAAGGTGGTTAAGGCGACGCGCTGGGGGGCCACGGTCGCGGGAGACCTGGAAGACGTTCCAGGCTTCTTCTGTATCAGAGGGGAAAAAGTATCCAGTGGACTGCCCCTAACCTGTATTCTGTTTTGGAGGGAAAGAAGTGTCCAATGGACTGCCCCTAACCTGTATTCTGTATTGGTTCAGAGGGACAAGGCAGGTTGTGCCCACGATCACCCCAAAAGCCTTCGTCCCAGTTTGTTTCTTTTTCGCGGCACCGCCGTCCTGGTTTCAGTTTCATTTCCCAGCGCAGCGAACTTTGTTATCTGTCTCTCTGTGTATGTGTCTGTGGCTATCAGTTGTGTCTGTTGGACTTTTATTACTGGGCGACTGAGACTGACACCCTCTAAACCCCTGGACCTGTTGCTCACTCGCTTCAAGGATATCAGAGCCCGAGCGCACAATCTCTCCATGAAAATTGAAAAAAAAAAGAAAGAAAAAAAAATAAATTTTCAGAATATTTTCACCAAGTAGAACAGCAGGTTTCTCGGCCCTGCACGGGCCACCCGAACCAGGTTCCATATATCGTCGTCTGGGCTGACTTACTGGCTGACCCCCCTCCATGGCTTAAACGTATTTTACCTCCCCAGGTGCCGCCCTCCTCTGCATCGGCCCCTGTTTTAGTTACTTCTGAGAAACGGGCGCAACCCCGGAAGGACCTGACTCCACTGTCCTCCCATTTTCTGTTCCCAGGGGCCTGTTGCCAAGTTCCCGCTCTGCATTCTGGAGTGAACTTCTGCTTGGACACAGTCTTGTGTGTGCACGTAAGCTGTCTTGACCTTGTGTTTGCTACTTGGTCAGCACCCTGGCTTGTTTACAAACTTAGGATGCTCCGGCTCAGAATGCATCCTGCGATTGGGGATGGTCAGCTTGGAACAGGCCCTTCATTGTCAGCCTGAGACAGGGCATTCATTTCCCCCTTTTTTTATTTCTTTCAGATAAAAAAACACATAAACACTTTGTTGCTTTTTCATTGCTCGGAGTTTCTGTCTCCAGCAGCAGAAGTCTGGCCAACATTGCTAAAAATAAAATAAAAGGGGTAAGTTTCCGGCCTAAATGTTGAACAATCCGTTCAGCTTCTTGTGTCATCCTTTTCAGCTGTCCCCAGGTGGGTGGTATTGCTGTCTGTGTCCCGGTTGTAAAGCTCCGGCTCTGGCGATCCAACTGATGTAACTCCTTCACCATCTCCCTAAAGCGTTGTCTCTTTGCCATGCCTTGGCTTTGTCCAGCGGCTTGATATCCAATACTTTTCGGTATATTGAGCAGACATACCCCTGGACAAGGAGACTTCGCGGCGCGACCCCTGAGGGACCGGACTCTACTTTCTTGCCTCTGAGGGCCACAGGCCCCCCTGATGATCGGGGCAACCAGCCCCACCATTACTGGCCCTTCGCCACAAGTAATCTGTACAATTAGAGTTCTCAAAACGCTCTGTTCTCGGAGAATCTCCGCACTCTTATTGACCCATTAGAAACTGTTCTGTCCACCCATCAGCCCACCTAGGATGATTTCTAGCAATTGTTGCAGGTCCTGTTCACTACTGAGGAACGAGAACCAGAATGAGGCCAGGTAATTAGTTCCTGGCCCCACTGGGGTCCCCACAATGGACCAGGCACATATTGAGGCTGGGTTTCCCCTGGCACGGCCGGGTTGGGACTACAACTCGGATGACGGTAAGGAGAGTCTCTTAGTCTATCGCCAGAGTCTATTGGCAGGTCTCAAGGCTGCGGTTCTCAAGCCTACTAATACAGCCAAAATATATAATGTCAGTCCGGCACTAGAGGAAAGCTCTTAAGCATTCCTTGAGAAAATAATAAAGTCATTCCACCAGTGCACCCCTATAGATCCTGAGGCTCAGGCAAACTTAGCCGCAGTGGACATGGCTTTTATCAATCAGTCCACCCCCAACTTTGGGAGAAAACTTCAGAAACTAGAAAGTCTATGGAAAAAAAGCCTCCAAGATCACGACCACTAGGTCGTGGCAGAGAGGGTCTACAGCAACAGGGAAAGTGCAGAGGACAAGCAGGTAAGGGCTGAAAAGAGACAAAACCAGGGTCTAGCCAAGATCCTACTCACGGCAACTGCAGAACCAGAGGACTGAAAGAGACACCTCAGGCAGTTGGCTTCAGAAAAAAATAATAATAAAAAGAACTCCCAGCAGCTCAAAGGGCGCCCTCGCTTAGGCAAAAATCAATGTGCCTTAAAAAAAAAAAAAATCAATGTGCCTACTGCAAAGAAAAAGAACATTGGGCCAAAAAAGTGCCCCCAAAATAAGTCTAAAACTCCCATTCTAGTAATGGAAGATAATAGAGACTTGGGGAGAAGGGGTTCAGGGCCCCTCCCCAAGCCCAGAGTAACCTTACAAATGGAAGGGAAATCTCCAGACTTCCTTGCCAATATGGAGGCCCAATATTCTGTGCTCCTACAGCCCGGGGGCCCACTGTCAGCCAAAAGGTCATGGGTCCAAGGAGCGACTGGAGTCAAGCAATATCCATGGACTATCCGAAGAACTGTGGATCTGGGTGTGGGTCAGGTATCCCACTCATTTATGGTCACCCCAGAATGCCTCTACCCCCTTCTGACCATAATTCATAGACAAAACTGGGGGCACAAATCCATCTCTCCCCTGAGGGAACAAAAGTGTTGGGCCCCTGGCGCCTACCTCTCCAAGAAACTGGACCCGGTGGCATCCTGTTGGCCACCATGTTTCTGCATGATTGCAGCTGCGGCCCTGCTGGTTACAAATGCAAATAAATTGTCTATGGGGCAAGAGCTGGCCATCACTACCTTTCATGCAATAGAGAGAGTTCTAAAGCAGCCACCAGATCGATGACTCAGAAATGCCCACATGACCCATTATCAAACTCTACTACTCTGCTACTCAGTCCTACCAGAATTATTTTCCAGGCCCCGATCACCCTGAACCTGGCTACGTTACTGCCTGACCTGGACTTGGAGGCTCCCCTCCAAGGCTGTGCCGAGATCCTGGCCCATATTCATGCCACCCGTCCGGACCTGCAAGAAGTACCATTGCGAGATGTAGAAGTCACCTGGTACACAGATGGCCGTAGTTTCATACAATGAGGACTGAGGTATGCCGGGGCCATGGTGGTATCCACCGAAAAAGTCATTTGGGCGGAACCCCTGTCAGCTGGGACCTCAGCACAGAAGGCCGAGCTAATTGCGCTTACTCAAGCTCTAACTCTGGGGCAAAAGAAAAAACTAAATGTCTACACAAACAGTCGATACGCTTTCGCCACCACTCAAATCCATGGGACAATTTATAGAGAAAGGGGGCTGCTCACAGCAGAGGGAAAGACTATTAAAAATAAAAAAGGAGATCCTAGCTCTCCTCAAGGCTTTATGGTTCCCTCAAAAAAACCCCCAAAAAACTAGCTATCATTCATTGTCCAGGCCATCAAAAGGACATAACTGAGATGGCCAGAGGCAACAATATGGCCGACCGGGTTGCTAAAGGAGCGACCCTCAATGGCACTCCGGCCCTAACAGTCAAACTCATAGATCTGGGGGACCCCGACCTACCAGAGACCCCTCGTTATTCACTCAAGGACCTACAATGGATTAAAGGACTGCCTATGACCCAGTGCCTTAAGGGCTAATGGAGGTCCTCGGATAACAAAATCATCCTACCCAAATAAAAATAGGAATAAGGGTTCTGTCAAAAATACATTGAGCATCCCACATGGGACAGAGAAGACTACAAGACCCAGATAGACAGTCACACATTAAAATTAAGGATGTCAACTCCAAAACTGAACAAATCGTCAGCAAATGCAGAGCCTGTCAACTGCCCAACGCTACCCAGAACCCCCATAATCTTGGAACACGTCTAAGAGGAAGACACCCAGGAGCCTATTGGGAAACTGACTTTACTGAGGTAAAACCTGGCAAGTATGGCTACAGGTACTTACTGGTCTTTGTAGACACTTTTTCAGGATGGACTGAAGCGTATCCCACCAAACACGAAACTGCACAGGTGGTGGCAAAGAAGCTGCTAGAAGACATCCTACCAAGGTGTGAATTTTCTCAGATGATAGGGTCAGATAATGGACCAGCTTTTATGTCCAAGGTAAGTCAGAGCCTAGCCACGATCTTAGAGATTAATTGAAAATTACATTGTGCATACAGACCCCAGAGCTCAGAACAGATAGAAAAAAAGAACAAAACCCTAAAAGAGACCTTAATTAAATTGACCTTGGAGACTGGCAGAGACTGGGTGGCTCTCCTTCCCTCTGCACTCTATAGAGAGCACAACTACCCCTACCAGATGAGATTAACTCCTTTTGAAAACATGTCTGGCCTAAATTGCGTGCCCTCTGTCCAAATAGAATGCATGGTTACTAAACATAGATTGGAGTTTTCAGCTTCCTATTGCAGAAAAAAGTAAGACTATTTAGACCTTTTT
>NW_024082156.1:225459-280793 GCF_003009895.1 Hyaena hyaena | reverse complement strand
AGAAAAAAATAATAATAAAAAGAACTCCCAGCAGCTCAAAGGGCGCCCCCGCTTAGGCAAAAATCAATGTGCCTTAAAAAAAAAAAAAATCAATGTGCCTACTGCAAAGAAAAAGAACATTGGGCCAAAAAAGTGCCCCCAAAATAAGTCTAAAACTCCCATTCTAGTAATGGAAGATAATAGAGACTTGGGGAGAAGGGGTTCAGGGCCCCTCCCCAAGCCCAGAGTAACCTTACAAATGGAAGGGAAATCTCCAGACTTCCTTGCCAATATGGAGGCCCAATATTCTGTGCTCCTACAGCCCGGGGGCCCACTGTCAGCCAAAAGGTCATGGGTCCAAGGAGCGACTGGAGTCAAGCAATATCCATGGACTATCCGAAGAACTGTGGATCTGGGTGTGGGTCAGGTATCCCACTCATTTATGGTCACCCCAGAATGCCTCTACCCCCTTCTGACCATAATTCATAGACAAAACTGGGGGCACAAATCCATCTCTCCCCTGAGGGAACAAAAGTGTTGGGCCCCTGGCGCCTACCTCTCCAAGAAACTGGACCCGGTGGCATCCTGTTGGCCACCATGTTTCTGCATGATTGCAGCTGCGGCCCTGCTGGTTACAAATGCAAATAAATTGTCTATGGGGCAAGAGCTGGCCATCACTACCTTTCATGCAATAGAGAGAGTTCTAAAGCAGCCACCAGATCGATGACTCAGAAATGCCCACATGACCCATTATCAAACTCTACTACTCTGCTACTCAGTCCTACCAGAATTATTTTCCAGGCCCCGATCACCCTGAACCTGGCTACGTTACTGCCTGACCTGGACTTGGAGGCTCCCCTCCAAGGCTGTGCCGAGATCCTGGCCCATATTCATGCCACCCGTCCGGACCTGCAAGAAGTACCATTGCGAGATGTAGAAGTCACCTGGTACACAGATGGCCGTAGTTTCATACAATGAGGACTGAGGTATGCCGGGGCCATGGTGGTATCCACCGAAAAAGTCATTTGGGCGGAACCCCTGTCAGCTGGGACCTCAGCACAGAAGGCCGAGCTAATTGCGCTTACTCAAGCTCTAACTCTGGGGCAAAAGAAAAAACTAAATGTCTACACAAACAGTCGATACGCTTTCGCCACCACTCAAATCCATGGGACAATTTATAGAGAAAGGGGGCTGCTCACAGCAGAGGGAAAGACTATTAAAAATAAAAAAGGAGATCCTAGCTCTCCTCAAGGCTTTATGGTTCCCTCAAAAAAACCCCCAAAAAACTAGCTATCATTCATTGTCCAGGCCATCAAAAGGACATAACTGAGATGGCCAGAGGCAACAATATGGCCGACCGGGTTGCTAAAGGAGCGACCCTCAATGGCACTCCGGCCCTAACAGTCAAACTCATAGATCTGGGGGACCCCGACCTACCAGAGACCCCTCGTTATTCACTCAAGGACCTACAATGGATTAAAGGACTGCCTATGACCCAGTGCCTTAAGGGCTAATGGAGGTCCTCGGATAACAAAATCATCCTACCCAAATAAAAATAGGAATAAGGGTTCTGTCAAAAATACATTGAGCATCCCACATGGGACAGAGAAGACTACAAGACCCAGATAGACAGTCACACATTAAAATTAAGGATGTCAACTCCAAAACTGAACAAATCGTCAGCAAATGCAGAGCCTGTCAACTGCCCAACGCTACCCAGAACCCCCATAATCTTGGAACACGTCTAAGAGGAAGACACCCAGGAGCCTATTGGGAAACTGACTTTACTGAGGTAAAACCTGGCAAGTATGGCTACAGGTACTTACTGGTCTTTGTAGACACTTTTTCAGGATGGACTGAAGCGTATCCCACCAAACACGAAACTGCACAGGTGGTGGCAAAGAAGCTGCTAGAAGACATCCTACCAAGGTGTGAATTTTCTCAGATGATAGGGTCAGATAATGGACCAGCTTTTATGTCCAAGGTAAGTCAGAGCCTAGCCACGATCTTAGAGATTAATTGAAAATTACATTGTGCATACAGACCCCAGAGCTCAGAACAGATAGAAAAAAAGAACAAAACCCTAAAAGAGACCTTAATTAAATTGACCTTGGAGACTGGCAGAGACTGGGTGGCTCTCCTTCCCTCTGCACTCTATAGAGAGCACAACTACCCCTACCAGATGAGATTAACTCCTTTTGAAAACATGTCTGGCCTAAATTGCGTGCCCTCTGTCCAAATAGAATGCATGGTTACTAAACATAGATTGGAGTTTTCAGCTTCCTATTGCAGAAAAAAGTAAGACTATTTAGACCTTTTTTAAAAAAAAATTTTTAATTTATTTCTAGGAGAGAGAGAGAGAGAGAGAGACAGCGTGAGCAGGGGATGGTCAGAGAGAGAGGGAGTCACAGACTCTGAAACAGGCTCCAAACTCTGAGCTGGCAGTCAGCACAGAGCCCGACGCGGGGCTCGAACCCACAAACC
This sequence comes from Hyaena hyaena, assembly GCF_003009895.1. Classification (NCBI taxonomy): domain Eukaryota; kingdom Metazoa; phylum Chordata; class Mammalia; order Carnivora; family Hyaenidae; genus Hyaena; species Hyaena hyaena. Next base: position 278,330 of record NW_024082156.1, on the reverse strand, counting down.
GCGAGATCGTGACCCAAGTGAAAGTCAGACGCTTAACCGACTAAGCCACCCAGGCGCCCCTATTTAGACCTTTTTTAAAAAAAGAGAATTTAAAAATTCTAGTGTAAACATGTCTCAATTGGTTACTAAGTCCTCAATTGGAGGCTAAAGTTTCCTAAATTAAAATTCTGCTAAGTGTACTTAAAACTGATTAAAAATAAGGAAAACAATCTTGTGTGTAGAAAACTGAGAGATACATAAAAAAAGATATAAAAAATAAAAATACATTTTTATTAAAAATAAAAGAAAGTAATTTTATCCTAAATAAGACTGGTTGTTTAAAAAAATGGTTTTGAGACAAAATTTAAAGAAAAAAAATGTAGAAGTTCTGTAAAAGGAAATCTTTAAAAAATATTCTATGTGTGCTCAAAATAAACTAAGGTTAAGATAAATGAAATTTAAAAAAATACACTGGTATAAGGTTAAAACTCTACTTTTTCTCTGGTCAAAAGACAAAGTTTTCTTGGATTGTAAATCTGCTCTTGATAAGACAATGTAAACAATGGTTTTCTCCTTTTGCTGCCAAGAAAACCAAAGCTTTAGGTTTCATCTTTATCAGGTCTTTAATGGCTTAGTTAAAACTTCTCAATGTTAAAGGAACTCGGTTTTTCTAACTACTATATTATGTTATACATTCACCTTTAGGATCTTTTGTTGCCACTTTTATTAAATAAATTTTAATTAAAACTTAATTAAGTAAATTTAAAAATTTTTAATAATCTGTAATCCTATTTAGGATACACTTTATAACTTCCTAAAGTTTTAACAAACTTCCCAGGATTTAAATAGTAAAAAAGAGTCTTTTGGCCAATCAGGCCCTTTTATTTAAGATGCTAAATTACTTGGAAAAGACACTATGTACAACAGTAAACCTTAGGTTATATTGCATGAGTAAATGCTATAATTGCCCAAATATATATGCAAATCCTAAACTTTTAATGTTTTAATATAAAATTATTATATGTCACAAAAATAACTTATTTTCTTTGTCAATTGCATCATACTTAACTCTCGTCAAATCTTTGTCAAATCACAAATCTCGTCAAATCACAATGTCCATCTGAAATTTTATCATTTAAATAAATTGCTTGCCTTCATGCAAGAACGTCTGGGGGCAATACAACCCATAATACTTAGGTCGCAGTATCGCCACCCTAATGATTGGGACCCGACCGAAGACTTATGATTGGGCCTTCAAATACACAAGAGGAGGGGCGAATGAAGAGCCAAAAATTAAGTCCTCCATTAAGAGCAACCTCGGGCTGCACGTAGCCCCAGTCCCAGTCCCAAGAAAATCCTCAGACTGTTCAAGGCTAAAGCCATCTTCAGACTGCCTTCAGTTCAGCTAATCAAAAAGAAAAAAAAAAAAAATTCCTATGGTCTGAGTCAAGGCTGGGAACTGCAGATACAAACTAGCCAATTTCTCACCGCTTGCCTGAACCCCACGTGGGCCCTTTGAACTCACCTCATAATTGGTCATTTTCAAAGCATTCTCAAAAGTCATGATTGGGTCCCACCAAATGTAACGAACACCTCACAGATGCTGATTGGTCAAAGCTGTTACCAGGGGTGCTGGACAATTGTAAGTGGTGCTTATGTGATGATGCTACATGTACTGTAACACCCCCATCCCTTACTCCTTAAAAACCCTATTCGCTATTGTTCTTGGCTTCATCTTGCTGCCATGACACCGGTAGGCAGATGAGCCCCTGCTCGAGCTTGTAATAAAGACCCTTTTGTACTTGCATCGGTGTCGGCTCCTTGGAGGTCTCTGGGNTAGTTAAAACTTCTCAATGTTAAAGGAACTCGGTTTTTCTAACTACTATATTATGTTATACATTCACCTTTAGGATCTTTTGTTGCCACTTTTATTAAATAAATTTTAATTAAAACTTAATTAAGTAAATTTAAAAATTTTTAATAATCTGTAATCCTATTTAGGATACACTTTATAACTTCCTAAAGTTTTAACAAACTTCCCAGGATTTAAATAGTAAAAAAGAGTCTTTTGGCCAATCAGGCCCTTTTATTTAAGATGCTAAATTACTTGGAAAAGACACTATGTACAACAGTAAACCTTAGGTTATATTGCATGAGTAAATGCTATAATTGCCCAAATATATATGCAAATCCTAAACTTTTAATGTTTTAATATAAAATTATTATATGTCACAAAAATAACTTATTTTCTTTGTCAATTGCATCATACTTAACTCTCGTCAAATCTTTGTCAAATCACAAATCTCGTCAAATCACAATGTCCATCTGAAATTTTATCATTTAAATAAATTGCTTGCCTTCATGCAAGAACGTCTGGGGGCAATACAACCCATAATACTTAGGTCGCAGTATCGCCACCCTAATGATTGGGACCCGACCGAAGACTTATGATTGGGCCTTCAAATACACAAGAGGAGGGGTGAATGAAGAGCCAAAAATTAAGTCCTCCATTAAGAGCAACCTCGGGCTGCACGTAGCCCCAGTCCCAGTCCCAAGAAAAGCCTCAGACTGTTCAAGGCTAAAGCCATCTTCAGACTGCCTTCAGTTCAGCTAATCAAAAAGAAAAAAAAAAAAAATTCCTATGGTCTGAGTCAAGGCTGGGAACTGCAGATACAAACTAGCCAATTTCTCACCGCTTGCCTGAACCCCACGTGGGCCCTTTGAACTCACCTCATAATTGGTCATTTTCAAAGCATTCTCAAAAGTCATGATTGGGTCCCACCAAAGGTAACGAACACCTCACAGATGCTGATTGGTCAAAGCTGTTACCAGGGGTGCTGGACAATTGTAAGTGGTGCTTATGTGATGATGCTACATGTACTGTAACACCCCCATCCCTTACTCCTTAAAAACCCTATTCGCTATTGTTCTTGGCTTCATCTTGCTGCCATGACACCGGTAGGCAGATGAGCCCCTGCTCGAGCTTGTAATAAAGACCCTTTTGTACTTGCATCGGTGTCGGCTCCTTGGAGGTCTCTGGGAACTCTCAAATCGGGCACAACAGAAGTGTACAGGATGATTGGTACAGGGCATTCCACACATGTGAGGGGTGGGGGGAAGGTGGGGAGGATTTCAACTCCACATCCCAGGAGGGAGACACGTCGAAGGAACATTGTCTGCGTCCCCACACTCTCCTCATTCCTCCACGTAGAAGAGAATGAGCTAATGGGTGAGTCAGGGAGATGGAACAGAGCCTCCCCTCCTCACGTGGACACCTGGGCCTCTGTAGCTCCTTTCCACAAAGTCAAGAAAGACACTTGGACAGGGGAACACAGCTCTAGGGAGCAAAGCTCAAGACTTGGAAGGAGTCCTGTGCGAATCAGAATTAGACACACCTTCCCCAAGGGGATGGAGCCCAAGGCAGGGGCCACAGGGACAGTGCTGAGCCCCAGCTCCTGATAGAACAACTCTTTTGGTCTCTGGGTTATGAAGGTCTATTAATCCCCTAATAAATATCCCCACAGCTTCAGCAAAACCTATCAGACAATCTCTTTGATTAAAACTTTTCAGAAGACACTGACGATCTATCACCAGTGTGGTCCTTTACTTTTTTTTCCCCTTAATCTCCCTCTCTGCTGAAATATCACAAGATAATGGTATTGTGGGGTGTGTTGTTCTAAAATATACATACTGAATTTCCATTTTTCCTGTCCATTACAACCCAAAAGTCAGTATTTAATGCAGAAAACAAGCATGCCTCCAGCTTTGCTTTAGGAAAAATGACTAAACAGATAAGAATGCACCAAAAATGTGCCAAGTGTGAGCCACATTGTAAGTGCTGGAAGAATGTCAGAGAAAGTGGGAGGGCCCGAGAAGTTCTCCCAGATGTGTAAGGAATAAGTAGCAGGTTTATAGGTTATAAGAAGGAAAGAAATTCCAAATGATGGAACGGCACAGAGAAAGTGAAAAAAGTCTGGCTTGCCTAGAGCACAGAAGACTCGAAAGTTGGCACAGAGGGTGGACCTGACCATCAGGCAGACCCTCCGGTGTGTATATGCCACGCTGAGCCCCTTGAGGGCTAAGGCTATTTAACTCATCCCTTTGTCTTCAATGGCTCTAATAGAGTGCTTTGCATATAGCAGTAGACTATTAAATATTTGTTGCGTGAAAAAGGAAATGTGTGAAATTACATTTATTCAGGCTTAGCTGAGTCAGGCAGCCTGACAAACTGGCCAGCAGATGGAGCAGGCAGGGGGTCAAACTGGGAAATTTTCACATGAGTTATAGTTTCTTGCTGGATGAGCTCATCAGATGAGTCAAACACCATTTTCTCCATGTCCCTGCAGAGTCAGATGGCAAATCAAACCTTAGTTGTTTCCAACAATTTTTTCGAAGAAAAAAACAAAAAACAAAAAACAGGCACCTGGGTGGCTCCGTTGGTTGGACATCTGACTTGATTTCTGCTCAGTTCATGATCTCAAGAGATTGAGCCCTGAGGCTCAAGAGGGATTCTTTCTCCCTTGCTCTTGGTCCCTCCCCCACCAGCGCTCGCTTGGCACTCTCTCTCTCTGTCTCTCTCTCTTTCAAAATAAATAAATAGGGGCGCCTTGGTGGCTTAGTCGGTTAAGCGTCCGACTTTCGCTTAGGTCATGATCTCGCGGTTCGTGGGTTCGAGCCCCGCGTCGGGCTCTGTGCTGACTGCCAGCTCAGAGCCTGGAGTCGGTTAAGCGTCCGACTTTCGCTTAGGTCATGATCTCGCGGTTCGTGGGTTCGAGCCCCGCGTCGGGCTCTGTGCTGACTGCCAGCTCAGAGCCTGGAGCCTATTTCAGAGTCTGTGTCTCCCTCTCTCTCTGACCCTCCCCTGCTCACGCTGTCTCTCTCTCTCTCTCTCCTAGAAATAAATAAAAATATTTTTTAAAAAATAATAAATAAACATTAAAAAATAATAAAGAAAAATAAAAGAAAAAAACAGTTATCACAAAAATAAAGCATGTTCATTTTAGAGAATTTGGAACCCAAAAGTATGTAATAAAGACAATAGAAGTCTGTGTAACCTTGCTAACTAAAAATGCAATAATATAGCAAGAATATTTTTTCATGTCATTAAAGATTCATTAAAAGTATGTTTTTTAATTGATGCAATGTTCTATTAATGCATTATCAAACCATTGGCAATTTTTTAAATCCTTCCTTTATCATTGGACAGGTAGTTTCCAAACATTCACTACACTCATAAATGTTTCTTTAAATATCTCTGAGGTGATTGCCATACTCAAGTCTTAAAGCATAAAAGAGGGCCAGAAAATATAGAATACCATATTCCTATGGAATAACTTGCCAGTAGAAATCTATAATTCTGGGGCATCTGAGTAGTTCAGTCGGTTAAGCAACTGACTCTTGATTTTGGCTCAGGTCATTATCTCACAAGCTCGTGACATTGAGCCCCATCTGCACTGACAAAGTAAGCCTACCTGGGATCCTCTCTCTCCCTTTCTCTCTGCCCCTTTCCCACTTGTGTGATCTCTCTCACACACTCTCTCTCCCTCAAAATAAATAAAGATTTAACAAAAACAAGAAACCTATAAATTTTTTCTAAAAATAACATGCCTACTGTACATTTTTAGTTAAAATTCCAACACAATTTTGAGAGAAACATGACAAATTTGATTCTAAAAAATACAAAGAATAGCTTAGACACAGGGGCACCTGGGTGCCTCAGTTGGGTAAGCATCCAACTTCAGCCCAGGTCATGATCTCATGGCTTGTGGGTTCAAGCCTCACATGGGGCTCTGTGCTGACAGCTAGCTCAGAACCTGGAGGCTGCTTCAGACTCTGTATCTCCCTCTTTTTCTCTGCCCCTCCCCTGCTCGTGTTCTGTCTCTCTCTCTTTCTTACAAATAAATAAACATTAAAATATTTTAAATAAAAGAATAGCTAAGTCACAAGTAGCTAAGGCAATTTTGAAAAGGAGCAAAGATGGAGAATTTTTCTTACCAGATATTAAGATATATCACAAAGCCACAGCAATGAAAATAATTTACTGCTTGTCCAGGAATAACAGATCAATGGAATAAAATAGGGATCTAGAAACACACCTACATGTACATGGAGACTTCATATACAATAAGAGGTGATGTCTCTAACAATGAAGAAAAGATAGATTATTTACACATTGATGCCAGAAGTGATGTCTTGCTCCGTGGAGAAAAAGCCAGTTAGAATTCTACCTGATACCATATAGAAATGTTGACTGTAATAGAGTAGATATCTTAACCTGTATTTATTTATTTATTTTGAGAGAGAGGGAGCATGAACAGGGATGGGCAGAGAGAGAGAGAGAGAATCTCAAGCAGACTCCACACTTTCAGCACAAAGCCTGATATGAGGCTCAGACTCAAGAACCATGAGATCAGGACCTGAGCTGAAATCAAGAATGGTATGGCTAACCGACTGAGCCACCCAGGCCCCCCTGGATTAGACACTTTACTCTGAAATGGAAACCAATAAAGATAGGGCAAGCATAGAAGAATATCTCTGTGACCTTGAATTGGAGGAATTAGTAAGGAAACCCTCAAAACCACAAACAATCCAAGGAGAAATGTGTAGATTTCGGTATACAAAAATTGGTCTTCTTTTGAAAGAAGGACATCATAGAGAAAGTTAAGAAACGAGTTACAACCTAGAAAAATATATTTGCCACCTCTAAATCTCAAGGAATTCATATGTAGAATAGAAAGAGAACCTCTAATGTATCAACAAGGGGCAGGAAATCCAATAGAAAAATGGACAAAGAGTTAGAGTAGACAAATCACAGAAGGAAGAATATGAACGCCTAAGAAATCTATGAAAGGATGTTTAAGCTCTCTAGTAATCATATAGTGCAGTTAAAATAACAATGAGATACTCCTGTACAAAAATTAGAAGTTTAATATCAAGAATTGGTAAGAGTGTAGGGGAAGGGTTACCTCAAGGGCTATTGGTCAGCAACAGTAAAAGATGCAACTAGTAATTATGCAACTAATTATGTCCCAACAATCGCACTCTTAGGAATACACTCCACAGACACTTGCATGCAGGTCTTTATTGGAATCTGTATGAAGGCGTGCCTCTTGGTGCCGTTTGCAGTGTCAGGGAGTAAGCTGAGGGCTGGTAGTCAGGGACAGAACCCTATCGGGTGAAATGTACTCAGTCAGTGTATAACTAAGCAGCAGCCAGAATTAATGAAGCAGATGTACATTTAGCTATGTGGTTAGCTCCAAAGACATACCGTCAAGTGGAAAAGGTGTGATAAACAAAATAAAATTGATAGCGTGGAGCCAATGTAAATGTAAAACACTCTAAACAATATATAAATTATTATATATATATAATTACATATATTAATTATATATTATATTATATAAGTCTCCAGCATATTGGTGGATGTCCGTGAGGAATATGGGATCAGAAATAAAGAGGAAAAAGGGGGCCTTATGCAGATCTAGGATGACAGAGTGTGATCAATGCTATTCTTCAGTTGTTTAGGGGGAAAAATGAAACAAATTCAGAACTGTTAAAGTAGCCCCACAAGAAGGTCACTTCACTGAGGTGGCTCTGATGCGTTGGTAGCCTACCTACATAAGCAAACTGAAACCTAAACCAGAGTCAGTCCTGCAGACGCCTCAAGGTTCAGAAGAACAACCTGTCACAAACAGCCAACCAGGCTTTCCCAAACAAATCATCTCGTAAGTCATAGCCAATGAAATCATTCCCTTGTTTTGCTTCTCTGTGAAAAGCTTTCCCCTAGTTCCCCCCAGTAGGGTGCTCCTAACTACTTCCAGTTTGGCACTGCCTGATTCAAATCAATGTTTGCTCAAATAAACTCTTAAAATTTTAATAGACCTCAGTTTATTTTTGTTATGGTTGCTGGTGTTGACAGAAAGTAGGATTCATCAATTGGCATGAATAAGGAGGGGGCAGCACCAAGTTAGTCATGAGTGCAGGGCCCACCATTTGTCCAGGGGGCCACAGTTAGGGATGTATTTGAACCCTATGTATTTGAAGCCATAGCCATCTGGGATGAGCCACTTTTCAGCCACCATGTTTTTTAATTTCTCCCTGCTTCTTGGAGATGTGGATCTTCTGGCAGCCAGGGAACCTGAACTTGGCCCTGTAGAGGGCCTTAGTTCCATGCTCCCTTTTCTGCAGGCTGGCATGATGGACACGACGGCATGATGGACACGATGACTCTGCCAATGTGAACCCTGGCCACTGTACCCTGGGCCTTTCCAAAGTCACCTTGCTTACCTGTTTAGAGCCTAATTGGGGATAGCATGAGGTCAGACATGAATGTCCACTGCAAAGGGCTGTCTTCCAAGGTCCCTTAGGGCAACCCCAACAAGCAACAGGCTGCATACATTACCGAGGGGACTACTGTCTGTGGCCACGGCACATGAGGCCCCCATGGGGAAAGAGCACAGTTGGCTTAATTAGCTGCAGACTGTTTATCTTTGAATAGAGCTGTCCTCCATTTTTGTCTCTCACACCTCCACATCCAACCCAGCAGTAAATCCCTTATCTTCCAAATATGTGCAGAACTCAATCATTTCTCATCCTACCTATCAATACCACCCCAGGGCAGTGTCACCATCACCTCTTGGCCATTTTGGCAACAATCTCCTAACCAATCTCTACTTTTGTGTCTTCCTGCTTTTGTTCTGCTTGTTTTTTTTTTGGGGGGGGGGTTGTTTTTCTTTTATGTTTAGTTTTCAGAGCTTATTTATTGATCTGTTTATATAAGTAAACTACAGGGGCACCTGAGTGGCTCAGTTGGTTAAGTGTCCAACTTCGGTTCAGGTCATGAACTCACGGTTCGTGGGTTCAAACCCTGTGCCAGGCTCTGTGATGACAGCTCAGAGCCTGGAGCCTATTTCAGATTCTGTGTCTCCCTCTCTTTCTGCCCCTTTTCCACTCATGCTCTGTCTCTCTCCGTCTCAAAAATAAATTAAAAAAAAACTTAAAAAAAAAGTAAAATACATAGGTAGAGGCTATGAAATGTGAGAACCCTTACGTGAAAAAATTATGCCATTTTCTCACTAATAAACATTTTGTAGCTTGCCATAGACTTCAGGAAAAAAACTATGTCATCCCAAAGACCTTAAAAGTAGTGCAAATCTGTACTTGCATCTCTACACTGTTTTTCTTATATTTGGAGTGTTTCCTCTAGTATGCATCCTGATTATCATGCGTAGACTTTTCTGCTACCTCTGTTCATTATAACAGTTTCTGAATATTTTTGAAATCAATGTATTTTTAAAATACTATTGGATCAAAATTACAACAGACTCACCAGAAATGTAAATTAAATTTGATATTTTATATGGGGAATTGGCAGAAGAGAAAAAAATATTTTGGAGTTTGAAATGAGAATACAAATATTGAAAGAACGCTAAATATCTAAAAGAGTTAAAATATTATGACAAAATATTGGCATTTTGTTTTCTCCCAAGAAGCCAGTGGAGAACAGAGATTGTGTAGCAATTATAACTTGAAAGGATAAATACATTTGAGGCAATTAGAAGTGAGTATAGTAAAAGAAAGAAAGAAAGAAAGAAAGAAAGAAAGAAAGAAAGAAAGAAAGAAAGAAAGAAAGAAAGGAAGGAAGGAAGGAAAGAAAGGGGGAACCTGGGTGGTTCAGTTGGTTAAACATTTGACTTCAGCTCAGGTTATGGCCTCATGGTTTGTGGGTTTGAGCCCCACATCAGGCTCTGTGCTGACAGCTCAGAGCCTGGAGCTTGCTTCAAATTTTGTGTCTCCCTTTCTCTCTGCCCTTCTCCCCCATCAAAAATGATTAAAAATTGAAAAAGAAGAAGTGAGCATGGTGATGGGGCACCTGGGTGGCTCAGTTGGTGAAGACTGAACTCTTGATCTCATCTCAGGTCTTGGTCTCAATGTGGTGAATTCAAGACCTGCATTGGGTTGCATCCCCAGTGTGGAGCCTGCTCAGTACCCAGAGCTGATTGTCTTGCAGCTCTGAAGAATGAAGAGGTGGACACAAAATGAGCAGGAGGCAAAATTTATGAGAGTATGAGATTAGAAAATAGAATAAAAATAGAACTACCCTAACACCCAGCAATTGCACTACTAGGTCTTTATCCAAGGGTTACAGGTAAGTTGTTTCAAAGGGGCACATGCACACCAATGTTTATAACAGCACTATCAATGATAGTTAAAGTATGGAAAGAGTCCAAATGTCCATCGATGGATGAATGGATAAAGAAGATGTGGTATATGTATATATACAATGGGGTATTACTGTGCAATCAAAAAGAATGAAATCTTGCCATTTGCAACAACATGGATGGAACTAGAGGACATTATGCTAAGCGAAATTAGTCAGGGAAAGACAAATATCATATGACTTCACTCATTTGAGAACTTTAAGATACAAAACAGATGAACATAAGGGAAGGGAAGCAAAAATAATCTAAAAACAGGGAGGGGGACAAAACATAAGAGACTCATATATGGAGAACAAACAGAGGGTTGCTGGAGGGGTTATGGGAGAGGGGGGGGATAGACTAAATGGGTAAGTGGCATTAAGGAATCTACTCCTGAAATCATTGTTGCACTATATGCTAACTAACTTGGATGTAAATTAAAACATAAATAAATTATTTTTAAAAATAAGAATAGTGTGAAAGCTCTATTCACAGAGTGGCAGCTTTTGAATTCAACTTTTGAATGCCCCCAGTCTGCTTTCAACACAGCAAGTAGAAGGAGCTTATTAAACAGAAGTCAGATTACATCAGTTTCTGCTTAAGATCGTCTAGCTCCGGTCTCACTCAGCATGAAGGCAAAATCTTGTGGTTCACAAGCCACAACAGCCATACCCTCTGGTCCCTCTGGTCTTACCTGCTCATCTCTCCCCTGGCCACTTCCTTACACCACACTGGCCTCTTGCCAACATAGAACATACCAAGTACACCCTTCATTCATGGCCTTTTGCATGGGTTTATACTTCTTCCTGGAACGCTTTTCCCTAGAGTTCCAAATAGCTTCCTCCCTTACTTACTCTATCAGATCTGCATTCAGAAGTCTCAATGAGACCTCTGGCCACACTATTTAAAACTGCAACTCCTCAGACAAAAGAGCTGAACCAAATGGGCAAAATATCTAACTAGACAACTTTCCAAAGAAGATACGCAGATGGGAAATATGCACAAGAAAAGATGCTCAACATCATATGTCATTAAGAAAATGCAAGTTAACGGGGCGCCTGGGTGGCTCAGTCGGTTAAGCTTCCGACTTTCGCTTAGGTCATGATCTCACGGTTCGTGGGTTCAAGCCCCACGTCGGGCTCTGTGCTGACAGCTAGCTCAGAGCCTGGAGCCTGTTTCAGATTCTGTATCTCCCTCTTTTTCTGACCCTCCCCTGCGCATGCTGTCTCACTTTCTCTCTCTCAGAAATAAATAAAACATTTTTAAAAATTTAAAGAAAAAACAGAAAATGCAAATTAAAAGAGAGACAAGATACCACTACAGATCATCTAGAATGGCTAAAATTTCAAAAATTATAATAATAATAACTGAGAACATCAAATGCTGCTGAGAATGTGAAGCAATAGAAACTTATTAATTGCTGGTGGAAGCACAAGATGAGTACTGGAGGCCAGAAGCACCTGTGGCCAACACCTGCAGTACCAGCTACTCTGGAGTCAGAAATGTCACTTGAGCCCAGGAATTCTGGGCAGTATAGTGCACTATACCAACTGGGTAACTGCACTAAGTTGGGCATCAACATGGTGACCTCTCAGGAGCGAGGGGACCATCAGGTTGTTTAAGGAGGACCGAACCAGCCCAAGTCAGAAATGCAGCAGATCAAGACTCCCATGCTCATTAAATTGGTACCACCAGATTGGAAGGAAGTTTGGTAGTTTCTTACAAAGCCAAACATAGACTTATAATGCCAGCAATTGCACTCTTAGTTATGTACTCAAATGAGTTGAAAACTTTGGTCCATACAAAAATCTGCACATGGATATTTATAGCAGCTTTCTTCACAGTTGTCGAAAATTGGAAGCAGCCAAGATATCCTTCAATAAGTGAATGGATAAATGAACAGATAAATCCCACCTGTACAATGGAATAGTATACAGGGATAAAAAGAAAGGAGCTATCAAGCCACAAGAAGACACATAGGAAACTTAAATGCATATATATATTTTTAATGTTTGAGAGAGAAAGAAAGAGAGAGAGAGAGCGCAGGGGAGAGCAGCAGCAGAGAGAGAGAGAGAGAGAGAACCTCAAGCAGGCTCCACACTCAGTGCAGAGCCCAACCCAGGGCTTGAGAGCCTGACACAGGGCTCCATCCCATGACCTTGGGATCATGACCTAAGCCAAAATCAAGGTCAGACGGTCAACCAACTGAGCCACCCAGGCACCCCTACATGCATATTTCTAAGTGAAAGAAGCTATTTGAAAAGGCTACAGGTGATATAATTCCAAACATGACATTCTGGAAAAAGCAAAACCACAGAGGTAGAAGGATCTGTGATTGGCAAGGATTAAAGAGAAGGGAGAGGTGAACAGGTGGAGAATAGGGAAGTTTTAAGGCAATAAAACTATTTTATATAATACAGTAATGGTGCATACATGACATTATGCATTTGGCAAAACCCATACAAATGGTACAAAGAACAAACCCTAAAATGTACATTACGAACTTCAGTTGGTAATAATGTTACTATTGACACATCAATTGTAGCAAATGTATCACACGAATAAAAGATGTTAATAAAAGGGAAACTGTTCAAAGGACACATATGGGAACTCTGTAATCTATGCTCAGTTTTTCAATAAACCCAAAAATATATGCACAATATGTAGAAAAGGCATGATGAATATATACATATATATTTAGGTATATATTCTGTGTTATGTATTTTTTTTCTCTTTAATGAGAGAGAGAGAGAGAGAATAAGCAGGGAAGGGGAAGAGAGAGAGAAAGAGAATCTTAAGTAGGCTCCACAACCAATCCAGAGCCCAAAGAGGAGCTCAATTTCACAAACCATGAGATCATGACTCGAGCTGAAATCAAGAGTTGGATGCTTAACCAACTGAGCCACCCAGGTGCCCCTATATTTTCTATGTAATACAGCATATCCAATTGTAATAGGTGTAATTACCCAAATCTTAAAATTTAACAATTATGCAATACTATTATTTAATTCACAGTTCATATTCAAATAGCATCAATTGTCCCAATAATGTTTTTTATAGAATTTTTTTCCTAATCCAGGACCCAGTTCATTGCATTTAGTAATCTGGAAGAGTGCCTCAGTCTTTTGTTGGTGATCATGGTGGTCTTTCTTTACCTTGACATTTTTTAAGAGTTCAGGCCAGTTCTTTTGCAGATGTCCCTCAACTTGCATTTGCCAATTTCCTCTTGGTCAGATTCAGATTATGCATTTTGGGCAGGAATCCTACATGAGTGGTGTGTGCTTGGAGTATCACATCAGAGATATAAGATGTTGATCTGTCTCGATATGAGTGACTTTACCTTGGATGTCCATATTCATCAGACTTCTCCCAAAAGGAAATTTTTTAAAAAATGTTTTATTTATTTCCAGGAGAGAGAGAGAGAGAGACAGCGTGAGCAGGGGAGGGTCAGAGAGAGGGAGATACAGACTCTGAAACAGGCTCCAGGCTCTGAGCGGGCAGTCAGCACAGAGCCCGACGCCGGGCTCGAACCCACGAACGGCGAGATCATGACCTAAGCGAAAGTCGGACGCTTAACCGACTAAGCCACCCAGGCGCCCCTCCCAAAAGGAAATTTTGTATATTTCATCCACTGCCATATTCCCAGAGCCTAGAATAGTGCCTGATAGAGGCACTGAAAAAGAATACATTAAGTCAGTGACTAAATGACTTCAAACCTGTGGAGCTGAAAAGACAAAGAGGAGGAAGAAGAAAAAGAAGGAAGAGGAAAGGGAGAAGGCCGAAGAGGGGACAGTAGTAAGCTTATAGAATAAATTACCAGTATATACATTTTAGGTTCATAAATATTATTCAGACTATTTCCAGGACATTTCTATCCAGAGCCATTATACTCCTGCTAGTATAAACTTATATTCTAATGTGTTAATAATATAGACTTGACCTCAATAATAACTCATTTTAAGATGATCCTCATTCTTGGGGAACCTGGGTGGCTCAGTCGGTTGATCATCTGACTTCAGCTCAGGTCATGATCTCTTGATTCACCAGCTCCACATCGGGCTCACTGCTATCAGCACAAAGCCTGCTTCAGACCCTCTGTCTCCCTCTTTCTGCCCCTCCCCCACTTGCACTTTCTCAAAAATAAACATTTTTAAAAAGATGATTTTTATTCTTAAGAGGTTTATCAACTCTTCCAGAAGAAAGTCTTCTATGAGAGAAGCTTATGAGAGAGTACTGTTTCATAGATTAACAATTTTCATTATGATATGCCTCAGTGGCAATGCGTGTAATAATTTACTATCAACCTCAAGACATCTCTAATTTGGTTAATAGTCCCTTGCAATTATAAAACAAGCAGTGTGAAAGAAAAATGATCACATATTCAAGCAATGTGCTAATGGGAGGGAAAGGACATGAAAATATTATCATAAAAAGGGGTGCCTGGGTGGCTTAGTCAGTTAAGCGTCCGACTTTCGCTTGGGTCATGATCTCGCGGTTCGTGGGTTCGGGCCCCACGTCGGGCTCTGTGCTGACTGCCAGCTCAGAGCCTGGAGCCTGTTTCAGTCTGTGACTCCCTCTCTCTCTGACCCTCCTCTGCTCACGCTGTCTGTCTCTCTCTCTCTCTCCTAGAAATAAATAAAACATTAAAAAAAAGTTAAAAAAAAAGAAAATATTATCATAAAAAAGTTTAATTTTATCAACTAAACAAGCAACAATCAATTTTGATTGGTTCAGTGTCCATCAACACAAGTCAATGAAAAGGAAAACTCCATCAAGCATTTTGTTTTAAATCATATTTTTTAAATGTTTATTTATTTTTGAGAGAGACAGAGACAGAGCGTGAGCAGGGGAGGGGCAGAGAGAGAGAGGAAGACACAGAATCCGAAGCAGGCTCCAGGCTCTGAGCTGTCAGCACAGAGCCTGACACGGGGCTCAAACCCATGAACTGTGAGATCATGACCTGAGCTGAAGTCAGATGCTTAACTGACTGAGCCACCCAGGCGCCCCAAAAGTGAAATTAAGCTTGCTTTTTAATTATCAACATAATTAATTGTCATATTTTAATGTAAAGAAGGTTTTTTTTTCTCTTTTGATTTTTACAAATTCTACTGAGACTTAAATTATTTCTGCTGTTACCAGCTTTTTCCCAGCTCCCTGTGATGGGATGAGGAAAGCCCTGAAAAACAGGTTTGTGAAGCACTGACTATTCAAAGCCAGTCCTTCCTTTTAAAAAAGACTCCGGGGGACACCTGGGTGCTTCAGTCAGTTCCAAGCATCTGACCTGGGCGTAGGAGTCCAACTCCACATAGGACTCTGTGCTGTCAGCATGGTGCCCTCTTGGATCCTCTGTCTCCCTCTCTCTGCCCATCCCCTACTCGCTCTCTGTCCCAAAAATAAACATAACACAACAAAACTCTCCAGAATCATTGTTTCAGTACAGCAGGGATAAAATATTTGTGTGCAGCCATTTCCCATCTTCATTTGCAAGTTCATTATATAAGCAGGTAATGACACACTCCCCAAACAATACTTGACTGAATGCTAGATATGTTTTTTCTTATTTGTAAATTCAATTGTAAGCAAAATGCAATTATTTTTGTGTGATATAAATTGGAATGATATCAAGTCTGTTTGCTAATTGTGTAAAATCTGGATATAGATTCCTATTTTCTAAATGTTTCCTCAGACTTCTTCAAGTTAATTAATATTTGGCAGATAAATTTATTTGCCCCAGTATGATTAGGAAGAGAGTAACCTTACAAGTGACACACATACAAAAAAAGAAATTAAAATTAAAATCCTAAAACTTGAGGGCACCTGGGTGGCTCAGTCAGTTGAGCATCCAACTCTTGATTTCAGCTCAGGTCACGATCCCAAGCTTGTGAGATTGAGCCCTGCATTGGGCTCTGCACTGGGCATGGAACCTGCTTGAGATTCTGTCTCTCTTCTCTCTCCTTCCCTCCCTCCTGCTACTGTCCCCCCACTCACACTCTGTCTCTATTTTTATTATTTTTTAAATGTTTATTTATATCTGAGAGAGAAAGACAGCAAGCACGTGTGGGGGAGGGGCAGACAGAGAAGGGGACAGTGGATCTGGTGCAGGCTCTGTACTAACAACAGAGAGCCTGATATGGGGCTTGAACTCACAAGCCATGAGATCATGACCTGAGCCAAGGTCGGACGCTTAACTGAGGCACTCCTCACTCTCTCTGTCTCTTAAAAAAATTAAATTAAAATAAGACATAAGACTCTAAAAATTTAATGCAGACATAATAAAAGGATTCCATTCATATTTACATGTCATCTAGAGGGACAAAATTCAACTTTATAATAATTTACACTCAATGGTGGCATGTCACGTAAATTAAGTTTTACTCCCACCCAATACTCTCTGATCAATACCAATTTAATCTCCTAGGCTTCTAACACTTTATAGTTTCATTCTTTTGTGACATTTAGACAGCATTCCTTTTTCTGTAATTGGTCATTCTTTCAACTTAAATATTTCAAGAAAGGTATTTGTGTGGTATAACCAAAACGAAATGAAATGGATTCAGGTCTGTAGCTTGCTCAAATGGAGCCAGAGTGGCCATGGTTTCATTTCTGATGGGGATTTTCATACCCAGAGCAGCAGCACCATTTCGCAGTAACCGGTGTTGACAGTCAGGCACTCCAACATCTGGTATCTTTCTACATTTTCCTTAACAACTGCAACAACAACAAAAACCCTCACCCTCTGCCACCCTGGATAGAAACAACAAGCCTACTCCGAACCATCTCATGGTGCCATTTTTATACCCAGGCAGCCCACAGGGAACGGCACATAATAACCTCCTCCTCCTCCTGCCTCCCACTCCCTCTGCTAAGGGACAGAACACCAAAGAAAGTGAACAAGTGGATAAGCCAATTTAAGAAATTGTGGGTGAAGTTTGAAATATACCGTCTGAAGATGCAAAAACTTCCAAACTGTCAGACCCCAAAACCATGGAAACCCTCGTTCTTTTCTGAAATATCACTGCTTCCAGAATCTACACTGCTGGTTTGCACTTAACCATGTGTTTTTCTAGAGAGAGGGACGGAGCATGCTCATGTGCAGTCATGCACACACGAGTGGTGACGCATGCACATGAGCGGTGACACATGCGCAGGAGCCGGAGGGAGAGACAAACAGACTTCTTGCCCAGTGGGCCAGTGGGGAGACGATCTGGGGCTCAATCTCCTGATCGTGACGTCCTGACTTGAGCCAGATGCAAGAGTGGGACACTTCGACTGAGTCACCCAAGCGCCCCTTCACGGAACCATATCGTTAGCTGATACTGTTATTTCTCTTTACACATGAATCTTAGTGTTTTCTCAGTCTTTAAGAAAGAGGAAGACCTTTGCAAGATAATTTCATGTCAGGAAGATTTGTTTGTAAAATGCCTTTTTATAGACAAATCATAATTGAAATCAGCCACTGCACCTCAAAATCTAAAGGATTCTTGCAATACATTTACTCGGTCACCATTAAGTACTTAATTAGGTCATCTTGGTACTGTGTACTCTGATGCCTGAAAAGATCTTGATATTTATTCACTTTTTTTGATATTTTTTGTTTCCCACACTAGAATGAAAGCTCAGTAACTTTAGGGACTTTTTCTTTTAACTTTTCCTCTGCTTTATCTGCTACACCTAGAACATAATAGGAGCTCAATAAATATTTACTGAATGAATAAAAATGTGGCAGCAGCTAGCAAAATTCTTGTAAGCTCATTTATTTACTTAAGTCATCTCTATATCCAACATGGGGCTTGAACTCACAATGCCCAGATCAAGAGTTGTGTGCTCTTCCAACTTAACCAGCCAGGTGCCCCACAAACTGTTTTTCTCCCTGTAGAAAGTTATCTGGGTGTCTCTTTGCTGGTCATAAAACCCCAAACTCTTTTACCTGAGTCACTACGCCATTGCTTTATGGAGTTTGAACAACAGTTCACTAAAGAACAACCTCAATGATGTTCCCATGATTACAATTTGTTTACATCATCAAGGTTATTCTTTGGGGTGCTCACATAACTCCCTTGATGCAAATCTAAGACGTGCACAGGAGGTTAGTTTAGAGCAGCCAATAACTCCTGGAAACCTTTACAAGATTTTTAAAAAATTTTTTATTTTATTTCAGAGAGAGAGAGTGTACATGTGCAAATGGGACAGAGGGGCAGTAGGATAGAGAGAGAGAGAGAGAGAGAGAGAATCTCAAGCAGTCTCCATGCTCAGTGCAGAGCCCAACACAGGGCTGGATCCCATGACCCTGGGATCACAACCTGAGCCAAAATCAAGAGTCAGGCACTCAACCAGACTGAGCCACCCAGGTGCCCCCACAAGTTTTAAAATTATGAGGTTAAAACAGGAACTAACAGTTACTGTGACATGGTTTGGGCTACCCCTAGTCTAAAATATGGGCATCAGCAGATGCACAGGGGAATTGCTGAGCTAAGCTTGGCATTCTTAAAAGCAGAGCCAAATAGGGATTTTCTGTAGGTACTGTCAGCCCAGAAGTGGAATCAAGCAATTTTAACCCATCCATGCCATCTTCTCTCTGCCTGCATAGAGACCCATGAAGTAGGACCAGTTCTGGCAGATGGTGGTTAATAGAACAATTTGTTCTTATATATCTAACCTGTTTATTCACACCAGTCCTCCCACTTTCCACCAATGTTTCTCCTGGTACCAACCTTACCCAGATTTCTGTGTGCTTCTTCCCTTCTCAGAGACTATCTGATACTATTTTGACTTGATTTTACTCAAATGGAAATGGGAAAAATTGTCTTCCAAACTTGGCTGACTCTAAAAGTATCTGGAATATTTATTTTAAAATGCAGCTTCCAAGGAATGTCCAGAATGTCTGTGTAGATCAGCATCTTAAACCTCCCAGAAAGCAAACAAAGCAACTAGAAAAGCAACAATAAAACAGAAGCAAATACAAAATTAGGATACGCCAATATTCATAGCAGTGTTACCCACAATAGCCAAAAGCTAGAAAGAATGGAAATGCCCACTGCAAGGTGAATTGTTGAACCAAATGTGGCATATATGTACGATGAAATATTATTTGGCCTTATAAAGGAAAGCAATTCTGATATGTGTTACAACATGGATGATTGTTGAAAACATGCTAAGTGAAATAAGCCAGACATGAGAGGACAAATATTGTATCAGTCTACTTAGATGATATACCTAGAGTAACCAAATTCATGAAAAGAAAAAGCAGATCAGGGGCGCCTGGGTGGCTTAGTCGGTTAAGTGTCCGACTTTCACTTAGGTCAGGATCTCGCGGTTTGTGGGTTCGAGCCCCGCGTCGGGCTCTGTGCTGACTGCCAGCTCGGAGCCTGGAGGCTGTTTCAGAGTCTGTGACTCCCTCTCTCTCTGATCCTCCCCTGCTCACGCTGTCCTCTCTCTCTCTCTCTCTCCTAGAAATTAAAAAAAGAAAAAAAAAGAAAAAAGAAAAGAAAAAGCAGATCAGAGTTACCAGGGGCTCAGGGGTCAGGGTGAGACTCTCCAAAGAATCACAAAAATAATCCTAGTCTGTGGGGATGGTACGTTCCTGTTGCAAGGAGAGAGGCTTTGGGTATAAAGTACTCAAATGCTACCCTGACCTGCCTGTCTTGCTATGCAATAATCTGTGAAATATAGTTTATGAAAATCTAACTCATTCGTTGTTAGGCAGTAAAAAAAAAAAAAAGAAAAAGAAAAAAGGTTCTAGCACAGCATTGACACAATGCTGTTTTTAAAACTTGAAAATAATTACAAACTTATGAACCAGGGAAAAAAAGTAGCTGCCAAGAAACAGGTGAGGGTGCCTGGCTGCCTCAGTTGGAAGGCAAGCAACTCTTTTTTTTTTTTTTTATATTTTTATTTATTTCTAGGAGAGAGAGAGAGAGAGAGACAGCGTGAGCAGGGAGGGTCAGAGAGAGGGAGTCACAGACTCTGAAACAGCCTCCAGGCTCTGAGCTGGCAGTCAGCACAGAGCCCCATGCGGGGCTCGAACCCATGAACCGCGAGATCATGACCTAAGCAAAAGTCGGACGCTTAACCAACTAAGCCACCCAGGTGCCCCTGAAGGCAAGCAACTCTTGATCGTGAACCCCACATTGGGTGCAGAGATGACTTAAATAAATAAATAAATAAATAACTTAAGAAAAAAAGAAACAGGTGAAAGTGGTAAGCAGAGCATAACCTATGGAGATGTTGAATCACTATGTTGTTCACCTGAAACTAATGTAACATTGTGTGTCAAATCTGATAATTAACAGTTTTTTACAGAAACAGATATAACCAACACTTTGGTTAAGCCATGAATTTAAGAAATATAAATGAGGTAATTGCATCCCTGGAAGACACGTAAAGCAGAAATAGAAAATTTTTGGAAAGACATGATGAGACAATCCTAGAAGATAAAACGTAAACTGAAAAGTACAGGAGGGAAGTAAGCCCAACAAATGTGAAGATGAGAAAGAAGGAGCACAGGAAGAACAGACAGGGAAGGAAAAAACATTAAGGGTCTTAAAGTGTAAAAAATAAGAAAAGTGGGGCACCTGGGTGTCTCAGTGGGTAGAGCATCTGACTCTTGATTTCAGCTCAGGTCATGATCCCAGGGTTGTGGGACTGAGCCCCATGTTGGGCTCTATGCTGTGTGTAGAGCCTGCTTAAGTTTCTCTCCTTTCCCTGCTTGGGCTAGCTCTCTCTCTCTCTCTCTCTCTCTCCCTGTCTAAAAATTTAAAAAGTAAGAAAAGTGAAATAAAGATCTTACTGTTTTAATAAAGATTATAATGTAGTAAGCATTATCTAGAAAACTAGGAGTGTCAACATTTGCACAATTTAAATCCTTGAAGAAGAAAGCCAAAATAATGCAATAATAAATAGTTCCAAAATATTCAAGAATGTTCCTGAAACAAATGAGGATGTGAGTATACTTATGGAATGACTTACTATGATGAGAGAAAACTCATCCAAAAAGTCATATCCTAATAAAATTGTTGGCCTGAAAAAATTAAATTGTTCATACAAGAAGAAAAGTCAGGACAGCCTCATATTTCTCCATATCAACGCTCATTTCCAGAAGACACTGGGAATTTGACTGGATCCAAATTTCATTCCTTAGGGTTGCAGGTGGATTTGATAACTTACTGAGTAATTGCTTAATTCAACAAACTTTTTTTTTTAGAAATAGACTCTTTAAAAATGTTTTTATTTGTGAAAGTGTGTATAAGTGGGGAAGAGGGGCAGAGGGAGAGAGACAGACAGACAGACAGACAGACAATCCAAGCAGGCTCCACACTCAGCTCAGAGCCTACCACAGGGCTCAATCCTGGAATCATGACCTGATCCAAAATCAAGAAATCAGATGCTCAACCAATGAGCCATGCAGTCACCCTCGAACATGTAAACAAATTATCACAATACAATATGATAAGAGTCAAAATTCAAGATGGAAACAATAGGAAAGATATGTTCAGGAATGGCAAGAATTTCAGTGACAGGTGGAAGACGTTAGGGCAGATTATTATGAAATTTGACTTTTGACTGTAGATGACAGAAAGTCCCTAGAGGAAAGTTAGCTTTGGGAGTACAAGGAAAAAGTGTTTTTGTGTGTGTTGTATGGTTGTGGGTGCCGGATAGGAGGGAGAATATGATTTTTTTGGACCTCAGATGCACTTAACAGGTCGTGCATGGCCTATTTTTTTTGTCCAGATAAGACTTTCTTCTTATTTATTCTCTTATCTTCATATCCTATCTCATTCATTCCCCTTAACCCCTACTATATGCAATCATCTAACATTCAGTGATACTTTTGTTTACATGTGTTTGTGTTCTTTGTGTGTGTTCTTACAAAATATACATGTCTTGGGTGCCTGGGTGGCTCAGTTGGTTAAGTGTCAGACTCTTGATTTTAGCTCAGGTCATGATCTCACAGATCTGCACTGTGCTGGCAGTGCAGAGCCTGCTTGGGATTCTCTCTCTCCCTCTCTCTCTCTCTGCTCCTCCCTCATTCATGTGTGCTCGCTTTCTCACTCTTTCTCTCCCTCTCAATATAAATAAACTTGTTTTTAATTTTTTTATGTTTGTTTATTTTTGAGAGAAACAGAGACAGGGTGCAAGTGGGGGAGAAGCAGAGAGAGAGGGAGACACAGAATTTGAAGGAGGCTTTAGGCTCTGAGCTGTTAGCACAGAACTCAATGTGGGGCTCGAACCCACGAACTGTGAGATCATGATCTGAGCACAGTTGGACGCTCAACTGTCTGACTACCCAGGCACCCCAAATAAACTCTTTAAAAAATGTGCATGTCTTTTTTTATTATTTTAATTTCAGTATAGTTAAAATACAGTGTTATCAGTTTCAGGTGTACAATTCAGTGATTTGACAACTATATACATTTCTCAATGCTCATTGTGATAAATGTACTCTTTTTTTAAAATTTTTTTTTAATGTTTTACTTATTTCTAGGAGAGAGATAGAGACAGCATGAGCAGGGGAGGGTCAGAGAGAGAGGGAATCACAGACTCTGAAACAGGCTCCAGGCTCTGAGCTGGCAGTCAGCACAGAGCCCGACGCGGGGCATGAACCCACGAACCGCGAGATCATGACCCAAGCGAAAGTCGGACGCTTAACCGACTAAGCCACCCAGGCGCCCCTGATAAATGTACTCTTAACCCCCATCACCTATTTTTCCTATTTCATTCTCCCTACTCTCTTTCTCTCTGGTAACCATCAGTTTGTTCTCTATGGTTAAGAGCCTGTTTCTTGGTTTGTTACGTTACTCCTTGTTTATTTGTTTTGTTTCTTAAATTCCACATATGAGTGAAATCATACAGTATTTGTCTTTCTCTGTCTAACTTATTTCCCTTAGCATTATACTCTCCAGGTCCATCCACGTTGTTGCAAATGGCAAGATTTCATTCTTTTATGGCTAAGTAACATTCCATTGTATACATATACCACATCTTTTTTATCCATTCATCTGTGGATAGACATTTGGGCTGCCTCCATAATTTGACTATTGTAAATAATGCTGCAATAAACACAAGGGTGCACATATTTTTTCGACTTAATTTTTTTTTATTCTTTGGGTAAATACTCAGTAGTGGAACTACCAGATCATATGGCAAATCTATTTTTAATATTTGAGGAAACCATACTGTTTTCCACAGTGGTTGCCACAGTTTGCATTCCCACTAATGGTGGACAAGAGTTCCTTTTTCTCTGTATCCTTTCCGACACTCATGTCTTATGTTTTTGATCTGTGCCCTTCTGTCTGGTGTGAGTGAGATGATATCTCATTGTGCTTTTCATTTGCATTTCCTTGATGATTGATAATATTGAGCATTTTTTTCATGTGTCTTTGGCCATCTGTATGTCTTCTTTAGAGAAATGTCTGTATCATCTGCCCAGTTTTTTTTATCTTCTGCCCATTTTTAGATTATTTGTGGGGTTTTTGGTGCTGAGTTGCATAAGTCCTTTTAAAATATTGGATAGTAGCCCTTTATCAAATAGAAATGTGCATGTATTTTTAATTAATATAAATGGTAAGGTGGCATAGAACTCATTCTCTTTTAGCTGTTTTTTTTCTAAGCATGATTTTAAAATGAGTCCACATAAAACAATTTTTTTAATTTAAACTTTAATGTTTTATTTATTTCTGAGAGACAGACAGCATGAGCAGGGGAGGGTAAGAGAGAGAGGGAGACACAGAATCTGAAACAGGCTCCAGGCTCTGAGCACTGTCAGCACAGAGCTCGACGCAAGGCTCGAACCCATGAACCACAAGATCATGACCTGAGCTGAAGTTGGACACGCAACCAGCTGAGCTACCCAGGTGCCCCTAAATTTAAAAAAATTTTTAAAAATGTGTCCATATGGCAGTGTGTATAGCCAATCTGTTTATTGTAATTGTTATATGATATGTAAGGGTATACATCCATTGGGGCACCTGGGTGGCTCAGTTGGTTAAGCTTATGACTTCAGCTCAGGTCCTGTGCTGTCAGCACAGAGCCCGTTTCAGATCCTGTCTCCTTCTCTCTCTGCCCCTCCCCCAGTTGCTCTCTCTTTTACTCCCTCTCTCAAAAAGAAACATTTTTTTAAAGGGGGGGTGTACATCCATCACTTTTTACTATCCATTCTCCCAGCGATGAGAAGTCAACAGACACAACTCATCCCTAACATATGGGGGGAAAAGCTTAACAGAACATCTCTTATGTGTCCCATTATACATCTGTATAACGATTCCTTTGGAATATATACTCAGGAGCAGAATTATGGTCATAGGGCCTGCTTATACTCAGTTTGCCAGATTGCCCTCCAAAACAGCTGCACCACTTTACAGTAATGCAGGAGGGTAACTGGATTCTCTCACCGCATGTACGCTTTCTAATACCTGCTGGTCCCATCAGTATAAACTGACATTTCATTGCTGTTTTTTTTTTTAAGTTTACTTATTTTGAGAGAGGAAGAGGGGGAGGGCAAGCAGGGGAGGAACAGAGAGAGAGGGGGGGAGAATCCTAAGCAAGTTCTGCATTGATAAGAATGCGTTCCTTCATTGCTGTTTTTATCTGCATCTCTCTGATCACCGATGAAGAGCTTCTCTTCATATGCTTATTAGTTACTCAGGTTTCCTCTTCTGGAAACTTCTTTGGCCTACTTTTTAATCCTCAGTCCATTTTTTCGCCATTAGGGTTGCTGTCTTTTACAGAAGTATCTTTAAATATTCTATCTATTAATTCTTGGGTAAGCTTAGATATCACAAATGCCAGGGTGCCTGGGTGGCTCAGTCAGTTGAGGGTCTGAGTTTGGATCAGGTCATGATTTCACGGGTTTGTAGGTTTGAGCCCCGCGTTAGGCTCTGTGCTGACAGCTCAGAGTCTGGAGCCTGCTTCAGATTCTGTGTCTCCCTCTCTCTCTGCCCCTCTCACCCTCTGTCTCTCCCCGTCTCTCAAAAATGAATAAATATTTAAGAAATTAGATATCACAAACCTCTTTTCCTATTATTTCATCTGTTAACATCATTTACAGAAATACTCAGTTTTGATATAATCACATTTGTCAATTTTTTCCCTTATAGTTGAGGCTTTGCTTTATTTTTTTTAAAGTCCTCTCTGACCCAAAATTACAAACTTATTTCCTCCATGTTTTTCTATTAACTTTGTCATTTTACCTTCTGCATTTAGATCCTTCACACCATCTAGAATCCACTGTCCTGTGTGGTGTTAGATGGAGACCCAATTTCTGTTTTCTCCATATAGTGAGTAAATTTCCCCCTGAATTATCTTTTTTTAAAATGTTTCATTTACTTGTGTGAGAGAGAGACAGACAGAATGCAAGTAGGGGAGAGGCAGAGAGCGGGAAGACAGAATCTGAAACAGCTCCAGGCTCTGAGCTGTCAGCACAGAGCCCCAAGTGGGGCTTGAACTCACGAACCTCAAGATCACGACCTGAGCTGAAATCGGATGCTCAACTGACTGAGGCACCCAGGCACCCCCCAAATTATCTTTTTAACAGTATGTCCTTTCTCCCCATTGATTTAGGGGCAAATTTTTATTTTATTTTATTTTTTTAATATAATCCATAATTTTGCAGAGGAGAAAGCTTGGAAGTAGGGATACCAGGCAAGAGATAGTGGTATAGGGCAGATAGAAATAAGAACTTGACCAAAGACCATAACTGGGGCAGGGAGAGTGAGGAGGACGGCAGAGAGGAGTATCAGACTTGAGAGATAGTTCTGAGGTTGGAAATGTGGGATGAGGAGGAGAAAGGAGAAACGACTTCTAGTTTTGAACCCCACACATTCTGTGGCTAGAGATGTCCCTACTGCAATATTAAGCAGGAGTGAACAGGTTTGAAGGGAAAAGATAAAATGGTTACAGAGGAATGAAGGTTGAGGTGCCTGTAGACATGCTTTGTTTGGCCCTCACATTTGAAAAAAAAGTGTGTATGATTAAATAACATCATTTAATAACTGAGGGATTTCATTTAAAATCTATTCAGGGGCACCTGTGTGCCTCAGTAGGTTGAGGGTGTGACTCTTGATTTCAGCTCAGATCATGATCCCAGGGGCGTGGGATTGAACTCTGCGTCAGTCTCCATGCAACCTTCTTAAGATTCTCTTTCTCTCTCTGCCCCCTCCCCTGCTCACTCTCTCTAAAAAAATGAATGAATGAATGAATGAATGAATAAATAAAAAGTAAATAATAAATAATAAAAATCTATATTCAGCTACTTGGTTTTTTCTTTAAATTTTAAAATATTTTTTAATTTATATCCAAGTTAGTAGGCATGTAGTGCAATAATGATGTCAGCAGCAGAATTCAGTGATTCCTCCTCTACTTATAACACCCCGTGTTCATCCCAACAAGTGTCCACCTTAATGCCCCCTTGCCCATTTAGCCCATCCCCCCCCACAACCCCTCCAGCAACCCTTAGTTTGTTCTCTGTATTTAAGAATCTCTTATGTTTTGTCCTCCTCCCTCTTTTTGTATTATTTTTGCTTTCCTTCCCTTATGTTCATCTGTTTTGTATCTTAAATTCCACATACGAGTGAAGTCATATGTTTGTCTTTCTCTGACTAATTTTGCCTTGCATAATACACTCTAGTTCCATCCACATTGTTGCAAATGGTTTTCTTTTTTGATTTTAGAGAGAGAGCACAAGCAGGGAAGAGGGGCAGAGGGAGAGAATCTCAAGCAGGCTCCACACTCCGTACACAGCCTGACATGTGGCTTGATTCCACAAACTGTGAAATCATGACCAGAGCAGAAATCAAGAGCTGGACTTAACTGACTGAGCCACCCCGGCACCCCTGTCTTTCCAATATTTAATTAGAGCTTTTCTAGGTATCATTTGCTAACAATTACTGTGGAACTTTACATGCATTGTCTCTTTAAACCCTTGTAAGAAGCTCTTGTAAGACAGATACTCTGCCCACTTTGCAATAAGGAGATATAGGTTAGAATAGTTAAGTGCCTGATCCAGGATTCAAATCAAGTCTGTTCGAGGGCAAACGCTTGTGCTTTTTTACTACCTTATCACTCTGTAGTACCAAGATTGCAATCTCAAATGTCTACAGCTACTGAGGGTCCAGTGCAGATAGTGGGGCTCCCAGAAACTTGCGCTATATGAAGTGTTGGGAACTGGTGATTGGCTCCAGGAGGTGAAGCCAGGCCATTGGTATTACAGGGGTTGTGATCTTTAGAAAACAGCTGAATATAGGGGTGCCTGGGTAGCTCCATCAGTTGAGCCCTGCGGACTCTTGACTTTGGCTCAGGTCATGATCCCATGATCATCTGACAGCACAGAGCCTGTTTAAGACCTTCTCTCTCCCTCTCTCTGTGGCCCTCCCCTGCATTCTCTCTCGCTCTCTCAAAATAAATAAATAAACTTTTTTTTTTTTTTTTTTAAATTAGAGGGGCCCCTGGGTGGGTCAATCACATAAGCCTCCGACTTCAGCTCAGGTCATGAACTTTCGGTTTGTGAGTTCAAACCCCACATTGGGCTCGGTGCTGTCAGCTTCTGATCTTCTGTCCCCCTCTCTCTCTGCCCCCATCAGTGTCTGTGCTGTTCCTGGAACCCTCTGTCTGGGTCTGTGCTGACAGCTCACAGCCTGGAGCCTGCTTTGGATTCTGTGTCTCCCTCTCTCTCTGTTCCTCCCCTGCTCATGCTCTAAGAAACCATCAAAGAAAAGATGGTTTTGTGGGAGTTCATTTATCTTTTTCTGTAATTATATATATGTATATATATATATATATATATATACATGTCATTATATATATGTAATTAACTTCTGAATTCTCCACAGCGACACTCAATTCTGTAAACACATTTTTCTCCTGCTTCTGCTAAACACATTTTTAAAATAGCTACACTTACTTTAAACTCATTTCTCTGGAACAACCTGGTATTTGCTCTTTTTATAGGATGTCAAAATTGAAGTTTTAAGTCTTCTCAATGTGCTAATAACTGAGTACCAAATGATACTTGACTTGTCCTGTTAAATGTGTTTCTGATTTCACTTACTCTTTATAGCTAAGGAAAATGAAAATGACTATATTAAATTTGCAAATACATTAACTCACGTTGAGAAAAAAGAAGCTCGGCTGAGTTAAATTATCAAAAATCTACCATAAGTTCTTTAATGCAACTATTTGGCTGAAAATCCGATTATTCTAGGAAAGAAACTAGCACCAGGAGAGAAAGTAAAGGGTAGCTGACAGGGAAGGAAAGCCATGAAACATGCCCTGTTATCGCAGGAAGGAACAGGCCTCTGGTTGAAAGTCACCTATTATTAAGTACATATGTATTTAAAGTCTAATTGTTTTATGCTGTCTTAACCAAAACATCATTATGGTTCTTATTCTAGAAGTCAGACTCAAAGACACATAAAGCTGGGAGGGGATTGCTGAGGTCATCCGGTTTTGTTTGCTCATTTTCCAATAAGGAAACTGGAGATCAGAAATGTGACTTGTTCCCGGTGACCAAAGCATGTGCTCCTCTCGAATCACTTTGCCTCAGCAGCCACTGCACCAAACACAGGTTATTCATTAAATGGGTGCTAAATTGTGTTTATGAACAAAGAATGGGAAGGGCCCATCTCACTGTGTTTACATTCTAGATGTAGAAGTTTTGCCAAAAAATTTTAACAATAAAAAGATTTCTCAAAAAAAGCAAAGCAAAAATATAGTGTGTTATCGAGAAAAACCTTTTAAAAACTTTTTATTGTGGAATTAAAAATTTTTTTAAATGTTTATTTATTTTTGAGAGAGTGTGAGCAGGGGAGGGTCTGAGAGAGAGGGAGACACAGAATCGGAAATAGGCTCCAGGCTCTGAGCTGTCAGCACAGAGCCTGATGCGGGGCTTGAATTCACAAGCTGTGAAATCAGGACCTGGGCCAAAGTCAGTCACTCAGCCAGCTGAGCCACCCAGGTGCCCCTGGAATTTTTTTTTAATACATGGAAAGAGAACCTCATGAGCCCCCATATGTCTATCACCTGCCTTAAACAATTATCAACATTCTGAAAGTCTTTTGTTTTTAAGTTTTTATTTTAACTCCAGCTAGTTAACATAGTGTTATGTTAGTTTCAGGTGTACAATATAGAGATTCGACAATTCTGTACAATACCCAGTGCTCATCATAAGTGCTTTCCTTAATCCCCATCGCCTATTTCACCCGTTCCCCCTACCCCCAACCATCAGTTTGCTCTGCATAATTAAAAGTCTGTTCCTTGGTTTGGTTCTCTCTTTTTTCCCCTTTGCTTATTTGTTTTGTTTCTTAAATTCCACATGAGTGAAATCATATTTGTCTTTCTCTGTCTTATTTTGCTTAGCATTATATTCTCTAGCTCCAAGCATTGCAAACAGCAAGATTTCATTCTTTTTATGGCTCTTAACACCACTTCTTTATCCATTCATCTATTGATGGACCTTTGGGCTGCTTCCATATCTTGGCTATTGTAAGCAATACTGTTACAAACAGGGATGTATGTATCTCTCTGAATTAGTGCTTTTGTGTTCCTTGGGTAAACACCCAGTAGTGCAATTGCTGGATGGTAGGGTAGTTCTATTTTTACCTTTCTCAGGAAACTCCATCCTGTTTTCCACAGTGACTGCACCAGTTTGCATTCCCACCAATGGTGCACAAGGTTTCCTTTTTTTCCACATTCTTGCCAATACCTGGGTCTTGTCTTGTTGATTTTAGCCATTCTGACAGCTGTGAGGAACATGTTCTTGCTTTGTTTTGTTTGCCCAGAATATTTAAAAAAAATTTTTAAGTAAGCGCCACACCAAACATGGGACTTGAATTCAGGACCCAAGATCAAGAGCCAGCCAGGAGCCCCTTGGCTGGAATATCTTTAAAGTGAAACCAAGGTATTATATCATTTTACTTATCAATATTTCTATGTATATCTCTAAGAGATAAGGGTTTGTAAACAACATAACCACAATAATATGACCATATCCTGTAAAATTAACAATGAACTCTCATATAGGCTAACATCTAGTCCAGGAAAAACAACTCTATGAGTATTTACTACTAGATCAAATTCTCAAGTGATAGTCTTTCAACAAAGTTAAGAATGCAAAGGAAGAGAATTTCAAAACTATTCCAATCTTAGTTTTTCCTATATTGCTCTGCAAATACAAATCTGGACACTCAGATTCCAGAAAAGGATAAAAATAGGCTATGAATCAAAACTATTAATCATATCCTGTTATTTTTAGTTGTCCATTTCTTCCTGATATTTTAATTCAACATGAGCTTAATATATTTATTTAATCATACTTTTTTCAGGGGGAAAAAAAGCATTTTTAGGTCAATTATGGAAAATTTTACAAAAGATAAATACAAAGCTAAAGTAGGGTGATTGTCAGCCCCTGTATCCATGACCTTGGATGAGAGGCTTACTTAGTTACTTTAAAAGCCCTGTGTTAATAGTGTATCCTACTTGGGGGTGGGGGGGGCACAGCTGGGTTGCTCAGTGGGTTGAGCTTCTAACTCTTGATTTCTGCTCAGGTCGTGATCCCAGGATCATGAGATGGTGCCCCACATTGGGCCTATTTAGGATTCTCTCCTCTCCTTCTGCTCCTCTCTCCAGCTTGAGCACACCCTCTGTCTCTAATAAAAAATGTATCCTATGACTCAACTATCTGCCACACAGAGGCAGTACAAAACAGCCCTCAAAAGACTCACTGCTAGAAATGCAAATATCACACACAAAAATAAATACACAGCAATTAGGTGACAGGCCACAATTACTGTTAAAAAAATAAAATTCAACCTAGTAAATTCCAGGTCCTAATTGGTTTTGCTAAGCAGCTTCTCACCTATCAAGTAGAGGAGACTTCCAAAGAGTTGTACCAAAAAGTTTTTCATAGAAAGGAAGGAGGGGCAAAGAGTTGTGAGCAAAACAAAAGGATTGTTTCAGGCCAAAGCATCTTTCCTCTAGGGGAAGGTCAGGGGTCTTATCATGCAGATTACTTCATCTTCCTTTGGCTGGGGGGTGGGGGTGGGGGGGCACATGTGACAGATTACCTCATTGGTGCAGACCAGAAAAATTCCAGGTTGATGGTCTTCAAGTTCCAGCCCTGGAGAGTTTGAAACTGCAGTTAAGTCTAGATTTGCTATCCCGAGTGACTTCACTTTGGGCCTGTAGTTCTCTTCTTAATACCTCTATGTCAAAGCAGACACTAATAGCAGGGATTTGGAGATAGCTTGTAAAATGTTTGGCTCTAAGTAAACAGAGTCAAGGCAACAGTGCTTTTCTTCTATTGACATAAAGATCCTTCCATACACAGCAGGTACTCAGTAATATCTGATTGGTTTTAATGTTGGAACCAAACTTTTCTAACATAGAAACTATGAAATTCCCGATTATGGAAAATACAAGGGATATGAACTCTTCCACATCGTGGAACTGAGTAGGAGAAATGCTTTTTCTTACATGTACTTTGGTCCTGCACTCAGTACAGTTTTTGCTGTACCAAATCTATACACCCTTATTCAGGGTTCATGCTGAATTTGTGTTTGTGTGGGTGAAGACATCCATCACTCCTACTTCACTCCCATTACCAACTTTCAGCGAACCAAGGACAGGGCACAGAGTGGGTGATGTTGGGCACATTTTTGGTAATGGGGGCATTTTCTAGATATTGATAGAAAGACACTGATCAATATATTTACACATCAGCAAAGTGCTGGCTCTTCTAGATAAATAGCTTGCTTGATAAGGAGGTCCTCCCTCTTCAGACAATTCTATTTCATCTTTTCCTGGCCTGGAATTTTCTAGGCCTAAGTAGAGTTTATTTTATCATGTATATTTCTAATTACCTACCAGCTTGTACATTGGCTCATTCTATCAGCCCACACATTCCTATACCTTCACTTCCCAACAATGGTAACATGAATAAAACGATGTCACTGGACCCTTTCTATGAAGCCTTACGCTATATTGCAGGAGGGATGATATGGGCAAATAAACTCATATTACCAAGAACCAAAATCAAACAACAACAACAACAAAAAACCCCAACCGCCCCCAAAACCTGGATGTTGTCAGTGAGCCCTCTTTCTCAACTATAGACCCTAACAGTTAAAACCAGAAATAGACTAAACTGCTTAACTCATTCTCTAACTAAAACCCTTTGTGCTTATTTCTTATCACACTTTCTTGAGGCATTGACGGAGATGTTTTGCAACTAACAGAACGTTCTGGCTGCCAGACTAGAAAAGCCCTGATAGCAACCAGAGGCCTAGAAGGCCCCGCCCTGCACGTCCCTCCCCACCTGCCCCTCCCCACATTCCCTGTCCCGGATCCTGGGCTGAACACATCCCAACCCCCACCCGTGACTGCATGCTCTCTGCCTGCTTTCTTGCACGTACCCCCTCTGAACTTTTCTCTGTCAAAGTCTTAGATGTCCACCTTGTCGGTTGTTAAGCCTGGAGCCTGCAACCTCCTCCTGCTGCCGGCACCCAAAATAAATTTCGCCCATTCTCTTTCCCAGACCCTCATCTCCTGAGTTACTGGCTTCTCCTTTGACAAGTTTGCTCAGCAACAGTGTTGGCAACCCAGCAAGGGGCTGCGTGTCCAGCCCCCTCCGGATTCTCTGGGATGGAGCATTTGGTCCCGAAGCAACTGCAGGGTTCACCCGTCTCCTGAGCTAGCTGCCAAGATGGGTTGTTTGGTAACAATGTGGCTTGATTAAGTTTTCCTTATTAACTACGTCCCTCCCCCAGTCTCCTTTGTGAATAGAAACATTGCTTTCAAGGGGAGCCTGGGTGGCTCAGCTGTTAAGAGTCCAACATCAGCTCAGGTCAAGATCTCAAGGGTTCATTATGAGTTCAAGCCCCATGTCTGGCCCTGTGCTGACAGTGTGAAGACTGCTTGGAATTCTCTCTCTCTTCTCTCTCCCTGCCCCTCCCCACTGGCACTCATTCTTTCTCTTAAAATAAATAAGTAAAGTTAAAAAACAAAACAAAAGAAAAAGATGCAGTGCCTTCACTATTTTTGCGTTCCTAGAACAGTGCATGGGTATCACATCAAGAGTTTTTTAAAAACACAAGTTCCCAGGACAATCCCACATCTTTCTCAAAAACTCTTAAGTGGAAAAAAAAGAAAAAGAAAAGAAAAAGAAAGAAAGAAAGAAACTCCAAATGAGGGGCATCTGGATGGCTCAGTCAGTTAAGCATCTGACTCTTGGTTTCACTCAAGTCATGATCTCAAGGCTTCATGGGCTCGAGCCCTGTGCCAGGCTCTATGCTGATGGTGCAGAGCCTGCTTGAGATGCTCTCTCTCTCTCTCTCTCTCTCTCTCTCTGCCCTCCCCCACTTATGCTGTCTCTGTGTCTCTCAAAAAGAAAAAAAGAAAAAGAAAGAAACCCCAGTGGGACCCAAGAATCTGTAAACATATATATAATATATACAGATATAAGTATATATATATATATATATATATATATATATGTACTTTTTTTTAAAGTAGGCTGCATGCCCACCATGGGGCTTGAACTCATGACCCTGAGATCAAGAATCACTCGCTCTACAAACTGAGCCAGCCAGGTACCCCAAGAATCTATAATCTTAACAATCCCTCAGGAGTTTTTTCTGTGGCCAGCAACAATGTGTAAGAATCACTGCCCAGAGTACCCAGAGCAACACTCCATATATAGTAGTTTCATATAAATGTTTGCTGAAAAGGGGAGCCTGGGTGGCTTAGTCAGTTAAGTGTCCAACTTCGGCTCAGGTCATGATCTCCCAGTTCATGAGTTCAGCCCCATATTGGGCTCTGTGCTGACAGCTCAGAATCTGGAGCTGCTTTGGATTCTGTGTCTCCTTCTCTCCCTCTCTCTCTACCCCTCCCTGGCTCGTGTTCTGTCTCTCTTTCAAATATAAATAAACATAATAAAAAATTTTTAAATGTTTGATGAATAAATGAATGAATAAGTAAATGAGTCCAAACTGTGGATATTGACAGCTACATGAACTGTCACCCCACCGTCTACAGGTCTATGTATCTTCCATGTACCTTCTTTTTTTATTTTTTAATGTTTTATTTATTTCTAGGAGAGAGAGAGAGAGAGACAGCGTGAGCAGGGGAGGGTCAGAGAGAGAGGGAGTCACAGACTGAAACAGGCTCCAGGCTCTGAGCTGGCAGTCAGCACAGAGCCCGACGCGGGGCTCGAACCCACGAATCGCGAGATCATGACCTAAGTGAAAGTCGGACGCTTAACCGACTAAGCCACCCAGGTGCCCCCATGAACCTTCTAAGTATCTTGCATTGTCTGGCCTAAATAGATGCTGACTCTGATCTCAATCCAATTCTACCCTGTGAAGACAGCAACAGTCTCACTCAACTAAGAAACAGTTACAGCGACAAGAAAACTTGGCTTTATTTACCTTTTGACTTGTAAAGTAAGGAAACTAAAATTGTAAACCCCAGCTAGCCCCCAGAAATGCCTCCTGGTGTTCAATATAACTACATATTGGCTCTCTACTATATACTCTATTTATGCCAGACACAGCAGAGGGTACAAAATGATTACAAGTTTTGATAATTGCCCTTGAATATTTCCCATTCAAATTTGGAAAGACAAAAGAATGTGTCACACCCTGTGTCAGGAACTTTTCGACATCATCTTATTCATTCCTGAGAACAATTCTGTGAGAGGAAAGTATTATCTCCATTACACAGGTGGAGAAACAGAGGTTAAATACCAGCTCAAGATCATATACTGGCAAAGTTTGGATTTAAACTTCCCTTCTTTCTGACTCCAGAATCCAAGCTATTGCCACTAAACTATTATACAAAGTGCAATGGAGATTTATAGCCATCCAGTATCCACTTAAAAAGTATGTAATAAGAAAAAAAAAAAGGTATGTAACAAACATTTATGATGCACTGGCATAGATGCAGTCCACACATGGTCTCTGTCTTCACAGTTTCTGGTTGAGGAAGGAAAACAGACATTTAATAGCAAATGCAATGTATATTCTATGGGAAAACTGTAGGCTGTTTCTCGGGAGGCTACAACCAGGAATTTACCTTGATCTCAGGATTCAGCAGCAACTGAATCCTTCTAAACTGAGCAACTTCACTTCATACCTGCTCAATTTGGGGTAAGTCACAGTTCCTTACTTGCAAAATGAGGACACTAATACCAATTATAGGTTTTGTAGGGGTGAAGAGATACAGTGTATGCAAAGCCTAGACCCTGACAAAAAGTAAGCATTCAATAACCAGTTATTAGTAATTATTTAAAATATTCATTCACAGTGAATAATATGTAAAAGCAGGGGTAAAAACAGAGAAAAGAGTAGTAGCAGGAAAGGACAAAGCATGGGCAAAGGCCCTGAGGAAGAGAGGCAAGGCAACAGAAAACCTGGTGAAAATCCAGTCCTCTCTGGCTAGCAACAGAGAGGCCAGCCAGAGGAAGCTGGAAAGGTAGGTGGGGGATCAGACCAAGCCTTAAGGAAAAAACTTTTATCTTTATTCAAAGGCAATTGGGGGCACGTGGGTGACTCAGTCGGCTAAGCCTCCTGACTCTTGATTTCAGCTCAGGTCATGATCTCTTGGTTCCTGAGATTGCCCCGAGTCGGGGTCTGTGCTGACAGCAAGGGACTTGCTTTGCATTCTCTGTCTCCCCCCCCCTCTATCCCTCCTCCTCTCTCTCTCTCTCAAAAATAAATAAACATTAAAAAAAACATAAAATAAAAGTAAATAATGCAGATTTATGTTATATGACTTAATGTTTGCAAATAGCAAATACACAGTTTGAATAATGCATTAAGAATTGCTATTCCAGGGGCCCATGGGGGGCTCAGTCAACTGAGCATCCGACTTCGGCTCAGGTCATGATCCCACAGATTGTGGGTTCGAGCCCCATGTTGGGCTCTGTGTTGAAAGCTCAAAGCCTGGAGCCTGCTTCGGATTCTGTGTCTCCCTCTCTCTCTGCTCCTCCCCTGCTTATGCTGTCTGTCTGTCTCTCTCAAAAAGAAATAAAAAATAAAAAAATATTTAAAAAGAATTGCTATTCCAGGGGTCCCTGGGTGGCTCAGTAGGTTAAGTGTTAGAATCTTGACTTCAGCTCAGGTCATGATCTCACAGTTGTGAGATCTGAACCCCATGTGGAGCTCCTTGCTGGATGTGGAGTCTGCTTAGGATTCTCTCTTTTCCTCTCCCTCTGCCCCTCCCCCACTCACACTTCCCCCTCTCTCAAAAAAATAAAAAAAGCTTTAAAAAAAGAATTCTTATTCCAAAAACGAAAAGAATTTCTATTCCATTTATTTTCTGTGATCCACTTAGAAAAAGGTGACCTCTTCCCTGTCATTAGGTCACTTCTGTGACCTAATAAATTTCCACGCAATGCTTACTTCTAAGACTGATGCCAATTCTTTAATTTTTTTTTTAACATTTATTTATTTTTGAGAGACAGAGAGACAGAGAGCACAAGTGGGGGAAGGACAGAGAGAGAATGAGACACAGAATCTGAAGTAGGCTCCAGGCTCTGAACTACCAGCACAGAGCCCAACGCAGGGCTCGAACTCACAAACTGAGAGCATGACCTGAGCTGAAGTCAAATGCTCAACCAACTGAGTCACCCAGGAGCCCCATTGATGCCCATTCTTTTTTTTTTAATGTTTTATTTATTTCTGAGAGAGAGAGAGGACAGCATGAGTAGGGGAGGGTCAGAGAGAGAGGGAGACAGAATCTGAAGCAGGCTCCAGGCTCTGAGCTGTCAGCACAGAGCCTGACGACGTGGGGCTTGAACCCACGAACTGTGAGATCATGACCTGAGCTGAAGTTGGATGCTTAACCAAGTGAGCCATCCAGGCTCCCCGATGTCCATTCTGTAAAGCTAAATTCTAGGTGTGATTTAAGAAAAAAAATTCTAATATAAAATGATAATAGTTATTATTTGCTAACAATGCCTTTCTTCCTCCTAAGTTCTGAAACCCTCAGCTAGTACCAGCTGGCTGATTGTCTCATAGGTCACACTGCTAAAGATGCAGCAGGCTACAGCTCACTAAAAACATCTTTCTCCGGGGCGCCTGGGTGGCTTAGTCGGTTAAGCGTCCGACTTTCGCTTGGGTCATGATCTCGCGGTTCGTGGGTTCGAGCCCCGCGTCGGGCTCTGTGCTGACTGCCAGCTCAGAGCCTGGAGCCTGTTTCAGTCTGTGACTCCCTCTCTCTCTGACCCTCCCCTGCTCACGCTGTCTCTCTCTCTCTCTCTCTCCTAGAAATAAAATTTAAAAAAAAAAAAACAAAAAACAAAAAAACAAAAAAACATCTTTCTCCATCGTTCCTGGAAAAAGCTTACTTTTTCAACTTTGGGTGCTGAACAAAAAATAATAATGATTTTGAGACCAAAATTTTCTCTTACCTTTCACCTTGGATAAAGCTCAAAATGCCAAACTAATACCTAGAACTTATATATGCATGATACCCTGTAAGCTTAAATGCCTTCCCATTATGTCCTCATTTCATAGCACTGATAAAATTGGATAAATAATTAATGCATTGCTGAATTGTCAATTCAACTGGAGTTTTAAGAACAGTGACTGAGGAGTTAGCTCACTTTCTAAATTAGTACTCTAGTTGAGTGTTTTAAAATTATATCAGACAGACCAAATTATTGATGATTTATTACTTAGTGATCGCAAGCAACAGAGTTTCTTGCAATTGTTATTAATCTTTTACCAATGCATAGTATTTGTTCATGCTTATTCCTTCTGTGGTTTTTAAAGAATCACTTGAAATCACCCTCTGTGCCTGAGTAGAGGGGGGAATCCCACCAGTCATGAAGTACAATGTTCTATGGCAGCAAAAGAGCCTGGTCTAGTCAACAGCATCAGTCACCAAACCTCTAGGTCATAGAGCAAGTGATGAAGAGATACAGACCTTAAATGAAAGGTCAGGGAGAACATGCAGTTTTCAGGCAATGTGGGAGACTGCAGAGTGGATGCGGGCATCAGCTTTGTTTGAAGTAGACCTCAATACAGACACCAGCTCTACGCTGATTGGCACTCTGAGCTCAAAGCAAGTCATTTAACCTCTTGGAACCTCAGGTTCTGTATTGCGGTTTGCCATGTTATACGATGTGTGCAAAGGAATGGACTTAGCACACTGCCTGCTCCCAGTAAGCATTAGATACTTGGCAGCTGGAACAGGATAGAAAGAGTTAATGTACCATGACAACCAGGTGAGCACCACAACAATGATGTGTCCGCTTGTTGTCTGTCAGGTGGCTCTTCAGGGCTAATTTCCTAGTTTTCTGTAGATTCCCTAACCCCCAGGATTAAAAGAATCTTCTCTGGTATCAGGCAAGGCTCCTTTCCTGTTAGTGGTCTCCAATAAGGGTATCTTCTCAGGCAGATAATAGGGACCCAAAGGGGATTTTAATGTGGAAGAAGCTTGGAACTAAGATCCATGCCTTCACTTCCTTGTAGCTAGCATAATGTGACCAACTGTCCTATTTGCCTCAGACTGAGAAGTTTACTGGGTCATGGGATCTTTAGTACTAAAACCATGACAGTCTTGGGGTGCCTGGGTGGCTTAGTTGGTTGAACATCCGACTCTTGATTTCAGGTCAGGTCATGATCTCACAGTTCATGGGAGATCAAACCCCACATCAGGTTCTGTGCTGACAGTTCTGTGCCTGCTTGGGATTCTCTTTCTCCCTCTCTCTCCACCCCTCCCCAGCTTGTGCTCTCTCTCTCTCAAAATAAATAAAAATTTTAAAAATAAATAAATAAGGGGTGCCTGAGTGGCTCAGTCGGTTAAACGCCCGACTTTGGCTCAGGTCATGATCTCATGGTTCATGGGTTTGAGCCCTGAGTCAGGCTCTCTGTCAATGCAGAGCCTGCTTCAGATCCTGTGTCTCCCTCACTCTACTCCTCCTCCAACCTCTCTTTGTCTCTCAAAAAGAAATAAACATTAAAAAAATTTTAATGAATAAATAAATAAATAAAACCATGACAGTTTCATGCAAACTGGAATGATTGATCACCTGCCCTATCAGCATCTTCTCAAAATTGGACAAGTGCCCTGGTTACATGTAACCTAAAAGGTGGCACAATTTTATTAATCATTACAATGATTAAGTCTTTTGAATTAAAAATTTCCTACAGGTAATATTGATTGAAATGAAGAGAGGTTCATTTCATTGAAATTTACCCAGGCTGTTAAATACTTTGAGAAGTTTTTTTCTCAATTCTTTTAATCACTGTTCCTCTCCTCTCTTCTTCCTATTAAGACTGTACCCATAAGGTTAACTCCAATCCCTGGAGTATTGTACTATGAATTCCCATTTGAAGCAGTCATCTCACTGAGACTCAGCAACTCAAAGAACTAATTCTGAAATAACCGTTTAATTAAACCCAGCAGAAATAAGAATGGAGAACACACAGAAACAAAACCTGAACTAGACATGGGTGGCAGATACTTTGTAACACATGAAAGTCTCTTTTTGTAGGAAGCCTAAAAGTGAAGAATTACAATAGCCAAGATATGGAAACATTCTAAGTGACTATTGATAGATGAATGGAAAAGATGGGGGGGGGGGGGAGGATCTGTACATATATGTATAATGGAATGTATATGTACTACTCAGCCATAAAAAAGAATGAAGTCTTGTCATCCATGACACGGATGGTCCTAGAGAGCATTATGCTAAGTGAAATGAGTCAGACACACAAAGACAAATACCATGTGGTTTAACTCACATGTCGAATCAACAAAATGAACAAATAACCAGAAACAGACTCATAAACAGAGAGAACTAACTGGTGGTTGCTGGGGGTGGGGGGAAGGTAAGATAGATGAAGGGGATTAAGAGGTATAAACTTCCAGTTATAAAATAAGTAAATCACTGGGATGAAAAGTATAGCATTAGGAATATAGTAAATAATATAACATTGTAACAACTTTGTATGGTGACAGGTGGCAACTACACTTGTGGTAGGTACTCCTCCCTAAGGAGAGAGAAAAAGGGAGAGAAGACTTCAAAGTCACCTGGATATGCACCTAGGTGCCTACATCCTCCATGACCTTGTAAACTGAGACAACTTAATCAGACTGCATGTTTATGTGTGTCACCATATATGGGAGACAAAGAAATAGAAAATGTATTATAAAAACTATGCCATGTGATGGCGGCCACTCAGTTCTTTGGGTATGAACCCAACTGAGCAGTGCCGGCACGAATAAAAGTTGCTTCCTGGAAAGAAAAGCCTCAGTGTCATGACTCTGTGCAAGAATCCTGCTCCACACTTATCAAGGTGAGCATTTCATAATGTATATGAATGTTGAATTGCTATATTGTACACCTGAAACTAATATTGTATGTGAACTATTCTTCAATTTCAAAATAAAACAAATACCTAGTCCCAGTGCTAACAAAGAAATCTACTATCCATCTTCTCTTCATTACTATGGAGCAATAAAAGATTTGAAACTGTGTGGTTTCGTTTATACATTATAATTGTTTAAATTTTACTTATATTTGAGAGAGAGATAGAGTGTGAGTGGGAGAGGGGCAGAGAGAGGGGCACACAGTTTAAAGCAGGCTCCACGCTCTGAGCTGTCAGTACAGAAACTGATGCCAGGCTTTAACTCACAAACTGTGAGTTAAACTGTGAGACCATGATCTGAGCCAAATTGGACACTTAACCGACTGAACCATCCAGGCGCCCCTCATGTATACATTGTATATACAATTGGTTGGGCAGGGGGAAAAAGTGGCTTATACTTTGAGAAATGCTACAGGCAACAGCCAGTGTTACAATTTTAGAGGTAATTTAAAAAAAAAATTTAGAGGTAATTATCAGCAAGATGTTGAGTTTCTATTTTCTGGCCTAACAAGTTAAGACATCCCCTATGCTGGATCTTCAGTTGCCCCTTGGCTAGTTTCCTTTTTAACCTTCTCTGCTCTGCATTCCCTAGATGCACCCTCTTTTCCTTTGGTCTCTAGATTCTTGCCCTTTATCATTACTCACTTCCTGACTTGGCTGAAATTCCAGCCTCAGGCAAAACTGTGAGCCCGGCAAGTCTGTTCTTCTTATACTTTCCCTCCCTTCTTCCCTGGGCTCCCAAATAGTCTCTGTTCATTAACAACACTATACCATCTTGACTTGGGACCACTGCTTCAAGAATTTAATTTCTTCTCTTAGCTAAGAAAAAACTGGGGAGATTTCAGGTAAACAGTATGTCCCAGTTAGTTCAAATTTCATTAACAAAGGATTTGTGATAAATGAATAACACTTTTAACCAGATCGTACTTTTATTCCATTATAAGAAGGGTTTGCTGAGCCAGTTAGTAATACACTGATAGGGGTGCCTGGCTGGCCCAGTTAGAAGAGTGAGCAACTCTTCATCTTGGGGTCATGAGTTCAAGCCCCAGGTTGGGCGGAGAGATTACTAAAAAATAATTTTTTTTAATTAAAAAATTTTAAAAAATTAGATGGGGGCACCTGGTTGGTTCAGTCAGTTGAGCGTCTTTTTTTTTTTTAAGTTTTTTAAAAATATTTTTATTTATTTCTAGGAGAGAGAGAGCCAGCGTGAGCAGAGGAGGGTCAGAGAGAGAGGGAGTCACAGACTGAAAAAGACTCCAGGCTCTGAGCGTCAGCACAGAGCCCGACGCAGGGCTCGAACCCACGAATCGCGAGATCATGACCTATGCAAAAGTCGGACGCTTAACCGACTAAGCCACCCAGGCACCCCGAGCGTCTGGCTCTTGATTTCAGCTCAGGTCTTGGTTCAAGGGTCGTGAGATCGAGCCCTGTGTCAGGCTTCATGACTTAAGATTCTCTCTCCCTCAGCCCCACCCTCTCAAAAAGAAATAGACTGATAAAAACAAAAATATTTATTCCACTTTACATATAATGCAACATTTTATATATGACAATATATATCCAATATTTTATACATTTAGCATATAACCTCTTACAAGTTGACAAAAGGTAATTTTGAGGCACTGGGAATGTTTTTCTTTATTTTTCTATATTTTTCTTTACTAACAAAGTTCAATATCTGTTGAAGTTAAGAAAATGAGATTACATTATTATGGCTTTCATTACATCAGGATATTAATGTTTGCTGGACCATTGGTAAAAAAGAAACCAAAACTGTCATGTGCACACAAACCTTTAAGAAACACTACTACTAAGAAAGCATGATATGGTCATTGATTCTTTTTTTTTTTTTTTTTTACCGAACATCTCATAAATCTTCAGTGCCTCTAGGTTTATAAAATCAGTCTGAATTTTATAAATTCAGACTCAATAATTCTGAAACTCAATAAAAAACATTAGCAAATAAGACTCGGGTAATCACAAATGAGATAAGTTGCATTGTTTGGACAATTTGTTTTCAGTAAGAAACAGTTTGCCTGGTTACATACCATCAGTTGGCAATTTGATCATGTAACCCCAAAATTAATTTTTACAAAGCAAAACTGATCTCTAATGACAAATTTTCATTCAATCTGTCATGAGAACATTTCCATTATGACAAATTTACCTATGCCAAAGGGGTATCAAGAAAGATGTGAATAATTCAAAACAAAGTACATTAAAAGTTTTTTTTAAGCTTCTGCACGGCAAAGGAAACAATCAATAAAACTAATAGCAACCGATGGAATGGGGAAAGATAGTTGCAAATGACATATCAGATAAAGGGCTAGTATCCAAAATCTATAAGGAACTTACCAAACTCCACACCTGAAAAACAAATAATCCAGTGAAGAAATGGGCAGAAGACATGAACAGTCACTTTTCCAAAGAGGACATCCAGATGGCCAACAGACACATGAAACGATGCTCAGCATCCCTCCTCATCAGGGAAATACAAATCAAAACCACACTGAAATAATACCTCACACTGGTCAGAGTGGCTACAATGAACAAATCAGGAGACTATAGATGCTGGCAAGTATGTGGAGAAACGGGCACCCTCCTACACTGTTGGTGGGAATGTAAACTGGTGCAGCCCCTCTGGAAAACAGTGTGGAGGTTCCTCAAAAAGTTAACAATAGAAGTTCCCTATGATCCAGCAATGGCACTTCTAGGAATTTACCCAAGAGATACAGGAGTGCTGATGCATAGGGGCACATGTACCCCAATGTTCATAGCAGCACTTTCAACAATAGCCAAATCATGGAAAGAGTCTAAACGGCCATAAACCGATGAATGGATCAAGAAGATGTGGGCTATACAAGGGATACAGGAGTGCTGATGCATAGGAGCACATGGACCCCAATGTTCATAGCAGCACTCTCAACAATAGCCAAAACATGGAAAGAGCCTAAGTGTCCATCAACGGACAAATGGATCAAGAAGATGTGGTTTATCTATACCATGGAATACTACATGGCAATGAGAAACAATGAAATCTGGCCATATGTAGCAACATGGATGGACTTTGAGGGTGTTATGCTGAGCGAAATAAGTCA
The DNA here is from genome assembly GCF_003009895.1 of Hyaena hyaena. NCBI lineage: Eukaryota > Metazoa > Chordata > Mammalia > Carnivora > Hyaenidae > Hyaena > Hyaena hyaena. Next base: position 234,689 of record NW_024082156.1, on the reverse strand, counting down.
GGCAGAGAAGGAATAATATCATGTTTGCACATATGGGCGGATTAGGAGGAACTTAACGGAGGACCACGAGGGAGAAGAAGGGGGGAAATAGTGGGGGAGAGGGAGAGAAGCAAACCATTAGAAACTCTTGAATGCTGAGAACAAACTGAGGACTGATGGGTGTGAGGGGGGAGTGGAGAGGTGGGCATGGAGGAGGGCACTTGTGGGGATGAGCACTGGGTGTTATATGGAAACCAACTTGACAATAAACTATTTGTAAAAAAAAAAAGATAATAAAAATAAAAAATAAATTAAAAAAATTAAAAAAGAAGATGTGGGTTATATATACAATGGGATACTACATGGCAATGAGAAAGAATGAAATCTGGCCATTTGTAGCAACATGGATGGAACTCGAGGTTATTATGCTAAGTGAAATAAATCAGGCAGAGAAGGACAGATACCATATGTTTTCACTCATAAGTGGAACAGGAGAAACTTAACAGAGGACCATGGGGGAGGCGAAGGAGAAAAATAGTTAGGGAGAGGGACTAATATCAATGGAGGGGCAGGTATGCTTGTGATTTACCTCTGTTTATTATTTTACTTAGTCTAACATTGCTACAGTGACAATTCCTTGACCGTATTGGTGGGGAAGATAGCTCAGACCAGAAGAAGTGGCAGGGAATTTTTGAATTTAAAATATACCATGTATAAATCATAAAGTGGACACAAGTTTCCAGTTATCATACACCCACCATATGTTCAAACTCAGTATTATCACCTCCCTACGTTGTACTTGTCTACCGAATCCCAGCACTGTGAGTCTATCTTCTCGGTAGCCATCCCAAAGAGCTGAACACTGCTGCAGAAATCATATAAATAAGCTGAATGGCATATTTAAAATTTTTTCTTAATGTTTATTTGTTTTTGAGAGAAAAGGAGACAACATGAGTCGGGGAGGGGCAGAGAGAGAGGGAGACACAGAATTCAAAGCAGATTCTAGCTCTGAGCTTTTAGCAGGGAGGGAGAAAGGCTGCTTGATGGGCACAGTTTCAGAACAAGTAGGGTTATGTGTATAGATTGTTCTTGATTCATCCATCTCTATGGCAGGATGATTTTGTCTTAAAGATGGAAATGCTTAATTTCCAATAGTTGCAACTTTCTACATTGATCTACACAGTAGGGACATCCTGGCATGCTATTGATTCAAGCTGCTTCTTTCCTTGATCTCACCAACTGCAAGCTCATGACCTGAGCCAGAGTCAGGCTTAACTGACTAAGCCATTCAGGCGCCCTTGAATATATCCATAATCACAAACAACAAAATGATCTCAGCAAAGAATGACGGTCCTACTGTTTCTCACACTAGGCTTAATCCTTCACTCTCACTTTTGAATGTTGTCTCAAACTCCTACATGACAAGCCCTCCTCAGCAGATTTCCTTGTTCTCCCTTCACTGAGAAAACAGCAGCCATGATGGGATTTCCCTCTTGTTTCTGACATCCAATCGACAATATTGGCTCCAGCTGCTTTCCCCTCAAAGGTAAACTCTCTTATCAGTTCTCTGAACTGACCCCTTCACACCTTTTTATGGACCTCCCTTCCTTAGTGTTCCTTTTACTACATAATTGCTACCTACCTCCTTTGGATTATTCCCATAATCATATAAACATGATCTACTGCCTCCAATATTTAAAAATGTCTCTCTTGGGGCGCCTGGCTGGCTCAGTCAGTAGTGTGTGCAATTCTTGATCTTAGGGTTGTGAGTTCGAGTACCACACTGGATGTAGAGATTACTTAAAAATAAAAAAATCTTCCAAAAAAAATGTCTCTCAGGGAGGTTGGGTGGCTCAGTTGGTTAAGCGTCCAACTTTGGCTCAGGTCATGATCTCATGGTTCATAGGCCTTGCTTTGGTCTCTGTGCTAACAGCTCAGAGCCTAGAGCCTGCTTCAGATTCTGTCTCTCTGTCTCTCTCTCTCTCTACCCCACTTGTGCTCTTTCAAAAATATGTATTAAAAAAATTAAAAACAAAAGTATCTTGGGGGTGTCTGGGTTGCTCAGTTGGTTAAGTGTTTGACTCCTGGTTTTGGCTCAGGTCATGATCTAACATTTTGGGATTTTGAGCCCACATTGGGCTCCACGCTGACAGTGAAGAGCCTGCTTGGGATTCTTTCTCTCCCTCTCTCACTGCCCTTCCCCTGCTCATTCTCTCTGTCTCAGAATGGATAAAAAAAACTACAAAACATTTCTTTTTAATGTCTCTTTTTACTCCACATTCCCTCCAGCTACTACCTTGCTTTTCTGTTGTGGCAAAGTCCAAGTTCCCGAAATAATTGTTTATCCATAGTCTCCACTCTCTCAGCATCTATCTCCTTTTCAGCTCACTATCATATGACTTTCTGACCTCATTACTCTACCAAAACTTCTTGTAAAAGGTACCAGTAACCTCCATGTTGCCAAACACAATGAACACTTCTGGCTACTTCTCATATGACTTGACCTCTTGGCAGCATTTAACTTAAGTGAGTGCTCACACCATCTTGTAATCCTCTCCTCCCTTGGCTTCTGTGACATCATCATTTCAGGTTTTCCAGTTCTCTGACTTACCTTCAGTGTTCTTTTCTAAGTTCTCCACCTCCACCTGACCTTTACATTGCTGTTCCTTAAGGATGGCCATTTTTCCTTCTTTCCCTTTCTCCCTAGGGGATCTAACTTTCTTCTACCACTTTAAACACACGTCTATGAAATACACGTGTACACGTATGAAATCCATGTCTGTGAGGCTCAAATTTCTCCAATGCTGTCTTCCCCCCTGAGCTCTCTAGACATATGTGTCAATTGCATATTTGATCCACAGTTGGACATTACAGGAACATCTCAAATTTTATATGTCCGAAATGTAATTTTTCCCAATCTTTTTCCCTTCCTTCCTTCCTCCCTCCCTCCCTCCTTCCCTAATCCAGTTTCCTCTGAATCTGGCTTTCAGCTCTCCTTCTAGTCTCATCTTGTGTCACTGTTAACTAAGTTCCAGACCTCCTCCTCTCCTAATTTCTAGAACATTCCAAGCTGTTTTCCCAGATCAGGGCATTGCAATTGCAGTTTACTTGGTCCAGAGCACTTTTGCACCTACTCTATGCATTACCACTTCTTGTTATCATTCAGGTCCCAGTTTCAATGGCCCCTTCTCAGAGAAGTAAGCGGGGACCACACTTTCTAAAATAAATTCCTCCCTGCCCTTTTTCCTGGTTATTCTTTATCTTGATATCCTGTTTGTTTCCTTCATTGCACAAATCCAAACCTGTTATTTGATCTGTATCACTACTATTATTTGATCTGTATCATTAGACTGTTGCCTTAGGGTCAAGGTCATTTTTTTTTTTTTTTAAGTAGGCTTTGCATACAGCAAGGAGCCCAACACAGGGCTTGAACTCACTAGCCTGAGATCAAAAATAGGCTGCTTAACCCACTGAGCCACCCAGGGATCCCAGGGTTTAATGTCTTAATTGTTCTATTCCTTTATGTGCCAGTACCTACCACAGAGGGGTGCTCAACACATATCTGGTAAGCAAATAACACAAATTTGAGAAGTAGGTATTTTTATTTTTTTTGTGGGAGAATTTTAAAAAATTTTTGAAACATTTTATCATGTGTTTTAAGTACAGTTGACATAGAAAAAGTAGGTATTACCTCATTTTACACATGAGAAAACTGAATCTAAGAGATATTAAGAAACTTACTCATACTACATAGCACTTAGTTAGCAAAACATGTTTTTGTTTTATTCTAAAACCTAAAAAAATATGTAACGCTTTACGAAACTTAAACACAATACCATCGATAGTTACACACACTATGTACACTATATGTGTGCACACATTTATCATTTGCATCTCATAACAATATTCCGGCTCACAACATTTTCATTACCCATTAAATCTGATTTGTCATGATAAAAGATGGAAATTATAGAAAGGCATGCATAAAATATTTTTAAAAATCTGAACACCCTACGAAAACTGTTAACATTACCGTTAACATCCAGACTAGTTTTTAGTCTTTTCTATGAATATGCAGCTGTGTGTGTCTATAGCATAGTTAACGGCATAAACATATTACAGCATAAGCATTTCCCTGATCATTAAGTATTAATCGGTTAAAGACTATGCATAATGTAATGTCGATGCGTAGGGCCAAACTGTTGGTTGAACCAATTCACACACCCAGCCACCACTTTCAAGAGTGGTCTCTTCCCTGAGGCCTATAAGCAACGTACAACCGTGGCCTCTTGCACAGTTCCTGTAGAGCAAATCTTTACCCTGCGGCGGGAACTCCGATTGCAGAAAACTCCCTTCTTCCATCAGCATGCGCCGTCGCCTTCCGCCGGGGTTGGGCCGCCACGGAGGCCCCACGTGATCCGGCGGTCTCTGCGCCGGAGGGCGGGCTTGCGGAGAGGGGCCTTACGCACGCTGCGGCATGACGTCGTACGTAGGGGCTGGCTAGCCGCCATCTTGCTTCTTTTTCTCGCTCGCTCTCTACCTCTTGGGAAGCAGCGAAAGTGCTTTGGCGGTTTGTCCATCCACAGCTTCGGCCTTCCCAGTCGGGTGGTCCTCGCAGCCGCCCCCTCCCCCTCGCCTTCCCTTCCCCATCCCTCGATCGGAGCTCGGCGGAGACTCTCGAAGTGCGCAGACACTCCGCTTGACACTCGCCCTGGCCGGTAAGGAAAGCGAGGGCGTAGGAGCGGTGATCAAAGCGGGCCCCATCGGGGTAGGCTGGCGGGGGGCTGCCTGCGGGGTGGGAGCGCACCTAGGCCCCGGCGGGCAGGGACTGGGGAGCCGCTGGGAGACGGCCTTGGGTCCGGCCATCCCCCTCTTTTTGGCTCCCATCACGTCTGTGTCTGGGGGAAGTCTTGGCCTCCTGGTCGGGGAGCGGGAAACCGGAGTCAGACCCGCCCCATGTGGTCTGCAGCGGGAGTTCCGGAGCCGTCGGTCTCTCCCACCCAGTCCCAGCTCAGGCCCCGCGGGGGGATCCCTCGGGTCGCCGGCTGAAATGGAAGGGGGTTCTCTCCTTGGGATAGGTGTTTTTATCTAATGTGGGCGATGAGTCCCCCAAACAACTCGAGGGCTCATCTGGGGCCCTTACTGCCTACTTCTTTTCCGTGTGTAGTGATGGTGGAATTTGCAGCGAGCAGTGTGTGTGTGAGAGGGACTGGATTCAAGACCAGGCTCGGTGGAGACTCTTGGGGGGAATCTAGACCAGCCCTACTTCCGCTGGGGACATGCTCCCGAGGAAGATTTGGTAGTCATTTCGTACCCTAGGCCTCGCCATCCCCTAACCTGCGTAGCGACTCCCACACTGCAGCGCTCTCTTTGCGATAGCGTTAATATTATTGGTGTTACGGTAAAGGCCCCACTTTAGGACTTGAAGAAAAGGGCATGGGGACCAATGGGAACGCTGCTAAATTGCCCCTTTGCCCGAGAGGAATGCGTCTGGTTCCTTTAAAGGGATGCATATTTGTTTTGAGATTTGTTTGAGATTTCCCACACGCCTGACGTTTGCAGGCTCCTAAAGCCACCCGGATTTCTGCACCGGCTGATCTTCAGCCGAAGTTCATAGATGCATACCCCGCTCGGGTACTTGGAATTGTGCGGTAGGCGGCTGTGCTGGAGGGTTTTCTTTTGGAATGCACCAGAAGGATCAGGATTCTTGATTAAGTGCTTGATAGCTTCCTCCTGCAGATAAAAACAGTAGCGGGATACTTAAGTGCCCACCAAGCCTAACTCTAGCATTTGTTAAAAAGTAGATTTAACCTCCTCTGTTGGTGATTAAGATGCCACTCTGGAGCCATTTTTAGGTGTGTGTTACAGATGGACTGCAGCATCGTTTCTGGCCCACCTCAAATGCATTGATCCCCTAACAAAAAATTAGGAATAGACTGAATTTGAACTTTCTCTTTGGCATGTAGTCCAATAGTAATTTTATTTTCTGCAAAACGCTTGTCAGAATGCAGGCTTTTTACTTTTCTATTTTGGTTTGGTGAGCTTATATGTGTGGCTGTTTTCCTTCTACCATCAGTTGACCTTTTACTGTGTACTGAGCATAGAAATGAGCTCTTTGCATACAGTATCTTTCCTAATCTTACAGCCAGTGCTCAAGGGAGGTGGTGTTCTTATCACCCCCATTTTACAGATGAGGAAATAAAATCAGAGATACTAACATGACCAAGGTCACACAGCAGTTAATGGTGGTGCAGTAGAGATCTAGACCCGGACTACCTAAATCTAAAGGGCATGCAGTAGGCCGTTAAACTGCCTCCCTATTCCTTGTCCTTTTAGGAACTGTGGTAATTGAAGATGTAGCATTGCTAACCTAGTTTTTTCTTTCAATTGATTTCACTATAGAAACATTGTTGCATATAATGCTGAAAGTGTTGCAATGTGGAAAAAAGAGTTGTAACTACTTTGGGGATGGGATATAAGGTAATTATTCTTCCCTTTTCTAATAAAGGCCAGTTGGTTAAAACCCTTGACTATACATTATGACATAAGTTTAAAATTTTGAGATCTGGCCTATGCTGTTGATAGAATATTTCCTCATCTGTAAAATGGAGGTGGTGATGATAATAGTACTTCCCTCCAGGGTTTGCTGTAGGATTAACAAAGATCATGTGTGTAAAGGACTTGTTACTGTGCTCAGGACATAATAAAAGGCCAAGTAATAGTGGATTAGCAGAATATTGGTATAAGCAGTAAGTAATCTGTATATTTTTAGAATGAGGTATCTATTCTTTGGGAATTTAAATAGTTTTTCCTTCTTTCTACACTTACTTACTAGTTTTTGTTCTTAAAGATTTCTTCATGCTCTACAGTCAGTAACCCTGGGTTTAGTATGTTGAGCACAGCTGAAAATAACAGGAGTTCTGACTCATTCCCACCCCTACCCTTATGCCACCCCACCACCCTTACTGGTAAAATGTCTTTGAAGATTATATTATGTACATCCCTCTCTCCAAGTGGTTTCCTCTTGCCACCCCCTCCCGCTTAAGTTTGTAAGCCAGTTGAGTAATTTCTGTTTCAGATGCTGTTTATGCCATATTTATGTAAGACAAGGATTGATTATTGATAAATGTTACACACATTGATACAGAATCCTATTCTTACAGTGAAGGAGATCCCAGAAGTTGTGTCTCACTGAGTTATGACTAATATACTTTCAGTAAAGTGAGATTTATCAGCTTATGAATAGGGTAACACAATGATAGTTTATCTCCATCTATGTTAACTGTTGCTTAGAAGCTTGAGAATTAATGTGAGTTTTCTGAGTCATAGCATTTTAAATTTCTCAATAAAGCCTTTGTTGCGTCAGTCAGAACATGTTTGTGGGTAAAAATATTCTCAAGAGAGGGTAACTTCAGTATATTTTCTGTAGTGTGTTTTTTTCCCAGTCCCCGGAAAGGTTAAATATAAACTGATCTTTTCACCAGTTAACATTTGTCGTGGTTTTGCTCTAGACTAACAGATTACCAGTCATGTTTTAGGGCCTGTGTGTGTATATGTTTGCTGGCAAATCAGATCAAATAAAGGCTATTACAACAGTTGTTAGTTGGCAGACAAAAACTTTTATATGGTTAGTATACGTAGTCTGAACACCAGATAGCAATACAGTTATTACTGTCAATGTGATGTGATGTTCTCACTCCTCGGTGCTCTGTATTAAAGGAGGATGGGATTTACTCAGCATTTGTGGAGCACATCAAATAAAAAAAACACTTGGGGTATTTACATAGCATATTATGTAGTAATTTTCTTTTTCAGGTAAAAAAAGAAATATTCTGTGTTCCAATATCTGTTTTCCTTTACTTTGTATCTTCAACACTTTGTACAGTGGTTGGCATGTACCTAGAATTTATTAGTGAGTGAATGAGATTAGGAAATAGAAGAATAGACCCACAACTAAGATTCAACTGACAGATATCTTAGTAGAGCAAAATAATACTGTCATTCCCTCCCGCCCACCTCCCCATTAAAATAGTATGAGATGCTTTCAAATATTTATGTTTATATACCATGTGTTATGAGATTTGTTTGCATCAGATTTTCCTTTCTAAAATTTAGATTTATTCAACAAACATTAAAGATTCTTTTTGTAAGGCATAGTGAGTCAGAGGAATATGGCTTTTGGTTCCTACTGCCAAGATGTTCACAGTTTTAAGGATTAATGTTAAAAGTTGACATGTGATCTTTGGATTTACACCAGAAAATAAAAATAAAGACATACAAGCAGATAGGGGAAATTTGGGGGCAGAAAATCCGTATATGAACATTGTCTATAATACAGATCAAGTGCCTCGTTGATTACAAGTAAAGGCATGATGGCCAAGAGAGATCAAGAATAATTGCAGTTATTGATACTGAGTACTTTCTGTGCCAGGTGCCAGGCTAAGATAATTTTGTAGATTATCTTTTTCAATCTGTACAGTAAGCCTAGAGGGTAGATTATTTTGTCCCTGTTACACTAGTAAACTGGGGCTTAAGTAATTTGTTCAAAGTTATTTAACTAGTAAACGGGATTCGAATTACTGACCCAGAGCCTAACTGCGAAACTTCCATACGACATGGATTTTCCAGTGGCAAGTATTTCCCAACCTTAAGACGTTTATGACTTTTAAAATCTTCAAACTGTTTTAATATTTTCTTTAATTCAACTTACTATATTTTAAATAAGTGAATTTATTTATTTTTTTTTAATGTTTTATTTATTTCTAGGAGAAAGAGAGAGACAGCATGAACAGGGGAGGGTCAGAGAGAGAGGGAGTCACAGACTGAAACAGGCTCCAGGCTCTGAGCTGGCAGTCAGCACAGAGCCCGACGCGGGGCTCGAACCCACGAACCGCGAGATCATGACCCAAGTGAAAGTCGGACGCTTAACCGACTAAGCCACCTAGGCGCCCCAAGTGAATTTATTTTTTTAAGTTGACTTATTTTGAGAGTAAAAGAGAGTGAGCAGGGGAGGGGCTGAGAGAGGGGAGACAGGATCCCTAGGGGGCTCTGTGCTAACAGCAGAGAGCCCACTGCGGGCTGAAACACACAAGCTGAGATCATTACCTGAGCTGAAATTGGACGTACATCCAACTGAGCCACTCAGGCACCCCTACATAAGTGAATTTAAAAGGAGAATATACATGATTACTTGGTGTTGCTTTTTTTCCTTCAACGTGTTTCAAAATAAACATTTTTAATGTTTTTTTTTT